>NW_006800137.1:745745-760454 GCF_000485575.1 Poecilia formosa
TATATATATATATATATATACTGCATACACTGAATTGTCACTCATTAATCTGACAGCAGCTTCTAATCTGATATCTCACTGTTTACCAGGTTTACCAATTAGTGTTTTTGTTTGTTTTGTTTCATCATTTTCTAGACATTTTCCATCAGTAAAGTCTCTCCTTCCTCTTGTTACAATTCGTCATCATCTTATTCACACATCCTTGACACCACAATTATATTATTTACTGCTGTGTGGCACAAAAATTGGACATAATGTTGGTCTTGTTGGGATGTGATTTAGCTATCAGTCTGTTTAAAATATACCGTCATGTCATGGCAATATAAATCAATTACATTAGGATAAGTTACTATAGAGAGCAAAATGGCCATTCTGATGTCCAAATCCAGACATCCAGAGATTGGCATACATATAACATATTTATTACTATAAAATGCAAACTCTAAACACACACACACAGAGGGATTAGTCGAACTTTAGAAGTTGTTACAGAGAAATAAGATGTCCTTAATCTGAATTGATTATCATAAATTATCTGGTAATTTTTTTTATTAAATAAGAACGTCATAAAAATTAGAAGCCAGTTGCGGTCAATATTTGGTCAAGTGTTAGATTCTAGGTTATTGGATTTTTTTCCTTTGACATGATCAAAACGAACTGAGATCATGAACGTTTCTGCATTATCTGAAACATTTTTAATTTGGTGAAATATTAGTGAGGAGGAAACAATGCATTGAAAAATGACCATCAAAATAACATACACTGACAGACAAAACAAGATCGAGTGAGAGAGGGAGAGAAGACAAAGTAGGCAAAGTAAAAGTAACATCATTTACCATTTATTCACAACTCGGTCTCCTGTCAAACTTTTGTAAATTGAACGTCAGCGTTAATGATGCTTTCAGATTGTAAGTAGCTAAGCTCTAAAAGGTGTTCTGGTAATGGAGTAGTAAAGATCGATCAGCAGAGAGAGGGAAGCTGTCAGCACAGATCTGTTTCCATTAGGTCTGCTGGAAACGGAACCGATCCAGTACTCTGCCAGAGAAAATAACTTGCATTAAAGTCCGGAGGTTTATTACGTCATTCAGGATTAACAAGCAGAGGTTTAAATAAAGATGTGCAGTAATGAAGGACACAGAAGTAGTACTAAAGTGCTTTTAACCATACATTTGAAAGTACTGACACCCTCAGACAACATATGGATATGGGCAAATTTTTGTATTGTATTTGTGCAAAGTTTTATTGTTTTAACATGATTTCTGAACAACAGAATCAAACATGTGAAAAAGAAGGCTTGTATGAAGGTTTGAAGAACCAACACGGGCGCTTTGAACGATGGCCTTGAGGCCAGGAGAACTCGCATGGGCCTCTTGACCTCTGCAGAAGTCAGCTTTAGAGTTCACTTGATGACTGGCAGACAAGAGCCAGAGAGCAAGGCAGGTTTCCCTTGTTGTAGACAACAGGAACTTGATAATGAAGCAAGATCAACTTGACCCCGTTGTCATGGAACTTGAGGACAGGAGCATGAGACACATCCCCCTGTGCCCCCTTGGAAAACCTGAAAACAGACTAAGGCAAGTTCTCCTTGATCCCCTTGGAGATCTCAGGAACAGGAACATAAGACTAACCTCTGCTGCTACTTACTCAACACTTCATCTCTATAAAAAGTCTTATCAGCCTCTCTCAAAAAAAACAAAAAAAAAACTAAAAAGTAATCTGTTGTTCTTCAGCTGGCTCCAGTGTTGGCTGCATCATTCTCTCATAATGGTGTATGTGTGCAGGACCCAAGAGGCAGGTAGAGGCGAATTAACGGGAGATATTTGATAACTCAAGGAAGTTACAAAAACAAGGTCCAAAATCTAAACCCATTTAAAAAAAAAAAAAAAAAAAAAAAAAAAGAATGAAACGCAGGAAGTCGATTGGGCAGAATTGAGCATATTAGCCAGCAATGACTGAAGAACTAAAAGAGAATACATACTGAGAAGTGATCAGTGGAAAAAGAAACAAATGAGAGCACTTAGCAGTGAGAGCAAATAAGGGAGAAACCAGAGAACAGTAACTGTATTTCTATTGACCATATATTTGCACTATTTGACATTTTGAGATTAATCAGTTTAAAGGAAGCTTTCTTCATGTTTTCTTCAATAAAAGTTTTGGCATTTTTATCCAAAAAGTGCCACAAGGATGAGGTGTTTTTTTTTTTTTTTTGGCTGAATGAAAATTGTTTTATTCCGTAAAACTGTAAAGGAAACGCATCATATGTGTCACGATCAACAACCAGATGTTGCCACTGGCACAAACCATGAATAATTACAAGACAGGATCATGGATCATGTTTTTTAATTATTTATCACATCAACTGACTTCTAGGTGTGATTTCAATAACGTTTCTTATTTAATGAAAACACTGCAATTATGAAATTGCTTCTTTTTTTTTTTTTTTCTTAGGTACTAGTAAACAGTACCCAAGCAGAACAGAACTGCACATGAGTAAGAATGAAAGTCAAAAGGAGACTGGGCAACAGGAAGAAAGTACAAAGTAGAGAGAGCACAGAACAGAAAGACCCAGACGAAGCAGAGTAAAACAGGAAACTACCATTAATTATTTCAGAAACTAAAGAAAACTCTAAATGTACAAAACCTAACTACACACCGTCTATTCCAAATAGTAACCTCTGCTATTGTATCTATTCCATCGGTCTCATTTTATGTAAGGTACGTGGTAGTTAAATTGGGAATAATCTGCACTGCTGTAATAGTTAGGTCCACTGTGAATCCCCCCCATGTGTATTACATGCTGACTGACAGGAGCCTCACAGCCCTGCAGGTAGAGGTTATGTTTCTAATTCCCTGTGATGGGGTAATGGCTTCACCTGCCAGTTAAGGAAGTCACTGATATCTTTAGATGAGACATGAGAGCAGCGTTCTGTAGGAGACGGCACCTCCCTCAAAGCGTTAAATGGATCTTTTGGAAAATGGTGCATGAATACAGATTTTTATGCGAATGGCATTGCTTTATTATCTGTTGAATGAATGCTTAATTTTGCAAGGCCAAAAGGACATTTTGAATTCTAAAGGAAAAACATCTAAATGCAAATGAAAATTGCCTTTAGGCTCACCTTACAGTCAGAATAGTCAGATACTTTGCTGCAAGACAAAATTAGATTATTTGCACTGTCGCAACAATTGTGCTTTTTCTTTCTTTATTTAAAAAGACACACAAAGATGTCTGCAAATACATTTTCATATTGATTATCATTATTTTAGTTCCTTTAAACCTTATATGTTCATATTTCGTATGTGAGTGATTGTTTCATATAGGAAGCAGCTGTTGCTGAAAGCGTTCCATTGATTTTAATTACAGACAGTTGCGAGATTTATAATTTGACCTTTGACTTCACTGTACACATTATTGGTGGAAAATTGGTTATCTCACCCTTCACCAATTACCTGAGGAAGGTGGGTAATTGAGCATGTGGAAGGATAACTTGGCGTTGACGGAGGGACGGACAGATCGACACATGGACTGAAGGATGCCACTTATTTCTAGACAGCAAATATTCCTGCTGTGTCATTCAGGCACAGGTGATCTGCGATTTACCATTTCCTTATGTTTATACTGTGAATGACATTGGCAAAGAGACATTTGTCACAAACCAAATCAAGGACCCTTTATCAGCAAGCCTGCTTTTAACAACTCCGATAACTTTTGACCTAACCGCATCAGACACAAACCCAGTCAGAGCAGAGAGAATGTCCTCACAGTCAGACACACAGATGAAGATAACAATTTGTCTGATGTTTAAGCAACAAAGACATGCTGCTCGAGCTCACAGGGTGTCCTCTACTGTTGGCATGTTGCTACCAGGACAGCAATCCCAGCTGGATGGTAAATGGAAACATAAAGTAAAAAAAATAAATAACATAACATAACGCATTTTAAATCCTCATGTTGGGATAAACGCACTCTCTGGTTCACTCTGTGTTCTTTGTTACAGTGGAGACTTGTCATACAAGAATCCATCTTCAACTCTTAAATAGTTTATTAAGTTTAAAAAAAAAATAGATATATGGCTGTGCAGAGATCCCAAAGTGCCAGAGGCACTTTGTTCCACTTCTCTCCTCTGCATGTGATATAATGCTAATGTAGTAAAAACAGATCCAACACACACACAAGGTGTTAAGATGCTTAGACGTGTTCTGCACAGTCTGCTCTCTCTGTAGGTGCTGCATTTTAAATGTAGAAGATGAAATGGTTTGTGGATCCAAGAATATTTTACTAGCGCCATACACAAAGCATACAAAGTTTGTACTGCTAAGGATTACCTGTATCATTGAGATTTTACAATAAACTGCAAAGACCACAAATAGCAAAGCTGCTTAAGACAAAAAATAGTCCTTTGGGGATGTTTGTTCAACTGCACAGGAGGTAAAGTGACTGTTTCATCTAGAATAAATAACCGTTTTTTGTGCAAGTCATGAACTATGACTTTATCTTTAATTGAGCAACGGGACCATTATTGAACTGATTGCTAGTTTAAACTCAGGGAAGGACATTTTAGGATTTAAAAATGAAGTTTATCGAAACAGAAAAAAAAATCCATAATTTTTTTGTCTGCACATGCAGATTTCTACTAAAGCAAATCCATTTTCACAAAAGCTTTTGAATATCCTTGTAAGTCTATGTATGATGCCACAAGAAATAACGTATTAATTAACCACCAAAGGAAGCTTTCAGAAGTTTACATTGTCAGTGCTGCCTTTGCGTGGTGTATTTTTCTGACTTTCAGAGAGACTGCTAACATATTCTGGTATTTTCCACCTGCATCACATGGAAGCACTTTGCACTGAATTAAACTTTAATTAGACTCATACTGGGAACACAAACAAACAACACTGACACTTGGGCCCCCCAAACTTCCCCTCCCCAACAACGGGCCCGAGGGGGAAAAGGGCTGCTGCTGTGATCATAAAGGTCAGGCTTGCTGTTTTGGTGGTTTGGCCACGCTGTCATGGGAGGCTTCTGAAGGGCTCTGAGAGGTTAACAGAGGCACAAGCCAGAAAGTTTGGAGAAAGAAACAAAAATGCATTACCTGCTGACTGACTGCCCGCAAGGATGTGCTTCTATTTGTGTGCTTCTGCTTTCATAAATGCTATGAAATAACTAGTGTATGATTTGAAAACAATTATTTAATAAAGTTTCAAGACATAGTTTTATAGAACAGCTTCACACAACGTTTGTTGTCCTGTGCCCCTTGTTTTTGTCAAATTCACTTTAATGCAGGTAAAATCCAGTCGAGCAACAAACGGAGATGACACTGACTTTCTCCTTTTACTATAACATCACATTCCTCTATTAGCACACATTCATACTGGATGTATTAACAGGTCTGTAGCATGAATTTTGCTACAGGAATAAAAAGTACATAAAGTGTGCCCAGAAAGGATGAAGCTAAAACCATAAAAAAAAATAAAAATAAATAAAAACACATTCTAGGTTCATATCAGGCAAAAAAAAAATGCAAATGCAAACACAATTTAACTAATTTCAAGTGAATAGCATGTGTTAGCAACTGCAGGAAAAAATGATGTTTTTAAAAAAAAAACAACAAAAACAAATGCTAATACTAATGTTGTTTATCTTGTAAGGCCTGAAACACAGGTCCTGATGTGCACAGAGTATGTGTTTAGTGGAAGTAAAAAAAAAAACAAAAACAAACAAACTATAAATTAGTGAAGAAAATCCTCTGACACACAACCCAGGTCTCTGCTCATTAGTGAGAAAATCTGATATGGAAACTTAATCAGGAGTTCCCAGAAAGTCGTAGCTGTATACATACTTATCAGATGTGCCAGAGAACAGAGAGTGACACGCGCACGCACACACACACACACGCACATCCACAATATAAATTAGTGTATCAGAAAGTAGGATGGAGGAGAAAATCTTCATTCACTCTTTTTATAGTTCACATCAATTCATATATATATATATTTTTTAGATCTTTTTTATCTCAAAATATGCATGATCACTTTTGTAGGTAATGAGCTCTCGACGTCTTCAAGCAGATACCAAGTGAGTCCAGAACGCTTGAGCTACAGTATATCTGAACCGGGAAATGATGTGCTGCTCCACTGCCCTTTGTCTCTCAGGTGGAGTTAAAGTTATACTTTCTTTCAAAGTCTCAGCTGGGCTATCCAGACCAGCTGAGAGTACAGAAGTCATAAATTGTTTCAGCAGAGGTGTGGATGTTATGCTGTGGGTCTGCTGTGATGGGGACCACTGGGATGGACTAATCAGACATAGACAGAGGAACTTTTTATTCAGCACACAGAGCAACAGCAAAGTAAACCAGAAAATAGAGCTCAAGGTCATTACCAGCAGAGGCTGAGCACCTTAGAGTTTTGTTTTTTTTTGTCACACGTTTTCTATTTGTTTCTTACCTCCCTCCAAGATGTTTTTTGTTGATTTCCTGAACATTTGGACATCCTTACTCTCCCACGGTATCAAAGCATCTGACGCAACCCACTCTATCGCTGAGCATGTTACACATGATCTGGTGCTTTTACCAACATTCGTCATAACCCTAGCTGCAACTAGCACTTTGTCTCAGTGAGGTGGAGGCTGAAGTGGTGGTTTACACACACTTTGCAGTTCTGAATCCAGAGTGCAGCGTTACTTTAAACATCTCTGTCTCGCTGTGTAAAGTAGATCATACGCATGCAAAAATCTGCTGTGGCTGGCGGGGTTTTTTTTGTTTTTTTTGGTGAGCTCTTCAGCATGGGTTGCTAGCGTTATTGTGAAATAAGGAGTAAAAGAAGAGATCGGGTCTCCAGTTCTTATCAGATCCTTTCAGACTGGGGTTGCTTCCTGCACTTTGTTTCATCTCCTGCACTCTCTTTTTCTGGAAACTTCCACATAGAGACAGAGCTTCATCTGGAAGAGTGCAGAGCTTTTCACCTGTTGTCCAAACACCATGCTTTTCTTTTACATAAAAGTGGTTTGGATCACTGGCATCCCTTTCCTCTTTGAATTTCAAGGCAAGGAATTATTTCTTGCACTGGGTCTTTTTTTTGGGGGGGGGAATCAAACTTAAGAGGAAAGTAACACCTAATGTGGACATTTGATTTGAAGTCTGACTAATCCTCACTGGAGCTCTGGAGGTATTTGTGGAGTCTTTGTCTTCCCTGATAAGGCATAGACGTACGCAGCCTGCACAGCGAAGCCCCAGATTTTATCCCGTCTAACAGAAGTACCTTGTTCCGTCTGAAGGAAGTTGCTAAGTGTATGAGACGAGTTGACAGCAGTCTCTGTATACAGTAGCAGAGTGTGACACAGAGGGTGCAGTTGGCTGCTTCATCAGAGTAGGAGTGTTAAACGATGGGGGGAAAGAGCTTCTTTCAATTTTAGGCTTACAACGTGGAGACGAAAATCCAGATTTCTTTGAATCTCTTGACCATCTGGCACTTTCACACTGAGCTTTGGAGTCGCGTGCTTCGGAGTTTGTATTGTATCGATTTCCTTTTGACCTGCAGGACTCTCTTTGTGGTACAGCCTTCATGTTGGCAAGGAGCCAGTAAATGTTGACTGCTTTCTATGTGGATGTGATTCATGAGGCTGTTTGAAGATGACAAAGATGTGCCACAGGAAACGGGAATGCAACCTGTGTGAGCCAGGAAACATGATGGAGATAGGAAAAGGGAATTCTTTTTTATTGTATTTCTCCTGCCTACCTTTGTAATTACATGTCAACAGAAAATAATGACTCTCTGTTGACTGTGTGGGTACTCTGAACGGAAATGTAATTGTTCGTTAAGGAGACGCTTAGTTTCAGGTGAAGAGTTTGAAAACACTATTGAACACTCGAGTGTTGCAGTAAGAAGTGAGTCTGACTTCTCTGCGGTTTCATTTAAGGATATTGTACAATGGGAGTGAACCACACTTATTCATTTTACTAATGGGGTCTTTTCAGACAGGTATGCACATGGGTATATTAGACTCAGATTTTTGTAAATAATAAGTAATAACATAACGCAGTTAAAAGGGAACAGAGTATGATTGGAGGCTGTAAAGGGACTTGGGTGTTTGAAATCTGATTGAAACCTTTGTGATAGTGATTTGCTTATTTTTTTCATTGTTTCTGTTTTTTGTTTCATTTTTCTTCTTTTCTCTGGATTTAATTGTTGATTTTGTGTATTCTGTTAATATTTGTTATGATAAAGCTGCAAATGTGGAAGTGGTTTATTTGTAATGGAGACATAAGAAACCTTATAAACCTTTTCAGTTTATATAACATTTCTGAATTATTTTTATTCGAATTTCTTTTGAATTTTTTTGACTGTATTTGGAATTTTGAGTGACTGACAACTATTGTTGTTTTGTGTATATTTGTGTATATTTGTGTGTTTAGATAAATAAATAAATAAATAAATAAATAAATAAATAAATAAATAAATAAATAATATATGGCTGCATTAAAGTAACTGGTGGCTATTTTAAGGGGGAAGCAAGACAAAAACTGGGATCAAGACCATGCCAACTTTCCTAAGGGATAAACCACTCACTCACTAACCCTTTGACCCACCAGGGAAAATCCCAGCCACTCTGCTCCTAGATTTCTGTGTCAGATGTGAACACTACATTTGTTTTAAATGGGTCTGACAAAACATAATCTGAAATAAATACATTGATTGTATGTTTGTATTTTTATGGTAGAGGTTGCACTGAGCAACCTAGTCACGGGAAACCATAACTTAAGGCAAAACACGAGTTTTGACCATATGTGTGCATTGTAGGGGAATAAACTGCAGCATTACTTGTTCAATTTTCAGGGATTTTTTTTCCCCCTTTTATTATTGAAACCTTTTTTCAAGCAATGTGGCAACATATGTATGCCCATGCCTCTAAGCTGCAGCATTTTGAACTACTACTTCTTGGCAAAAATGCTAGAAAGGAAGTTTTTGTCCCCTGTATTGATTTCTCCCATTGATTTTATGCTGCTTAATTAACATGTATGCTAAAGATTTCCCCCAAAATTGAGAAAATGATCTCTACACCAGTCAGAAAAACTTTTTTGTGTTCAGAGGAAGGTTGGCAGCTCCTACTGTTCACAAATCTTTGACAGAAACCACCTACATCAACGATCAAATCTGTTGCTGTGTTCAGACTGTAATGAAAGTCACAAGAGAACTGTTCACCAAGCTAAACACCGAACTTAGAGCTAATTAGTCAGAGAGGAAAAGCAAATCGACAGCAATTAAAACCAGGTCAAATTTAAGATGATTTGCTTCAGGGCTCTTCGTGGAAATAAAATTTCTCTAAGATCAATTGTACATTTTAAGTGGTTCAGAGAGCAATTACTAGGGAAGCTCTTCAGAGCTTTGACCATAACTAGCTGATTAAAAATAGCACACATAGTGTCGCACACAGACATTGTGTAATATTAACATTGTGACCTACATGCATTTGAGGACGTATGAGGACAAATGTTTGTTACTGTTTTGTCTGTTTGTCCGAACAGGAAAAAAAAAGAAAAAAGAGTCCACTTTTTGCACTTTGAAAATATATTTCCACTCCCCTTCTCTCTGTTATTTTGTTGACTGCTCAGTCAATAAGACCTTAATATGTGAGATTATGATGGTCATACAAAATAGAGCAGAATAAAATGTACGCCTAAGTACTAGTTAGTTCACATTTCTTTTAATACGAAAACAACTTACGTCTGATGTTACATTGCACATTACATCAACCAATTAAATATAAGCCCACACACAAGATGCAGGGAGAATGTTTAGCTGCTAGATTTTGTGTTTTCCTAACCCTTTAGCTTTTTCTTGCAAAATGTGACAGAAGAACATCTACACTTATTCACGTGATTAATAGAGCAATGAAAACAAATAACAAATGTGATACAATCTCCACAATCCAATATTTGGAAATGTCTAATGATCCAATAAACACTTTCGATGTGTGAAGGCTTGGTGCTGCTAGTCACAGCCATGCAACAGAAACAGGATATTTATGCAGCAGGAAGTGGCACCTCTGTTTAATTAATAAAGTTATGTGTTTATGAGAACATCACATTGTTATTTTCATGGTGAAGGTCAAAATACATTTCTATAAAACAGCATGCTGTGCTTCAACCTTGTTTAATCAGATTCAATTAATGTAAGATGAATCTCCTCTCTTGGTTTCAGTAAATGATGTACTCTCGGCACTCATCATTTCTGTGTAGGCATCCAACATCTGCTTTGTGGCATTGCTCAGGTTGGTGTAGAAAATACTGGACTTAATGGGGATTTCCCAACGCAGCTTTTCTCTCTTTATCCTGCAACTCATGGAAACTTAACTGCTTTGTCAATGTTCTTATTTTAATTTATAATATATAATATAATTTGAGCTCCCCCTCTTGCACCTCCAAAACACTTTCAGGCATTAAGTCTCACCGTAGCAAACCCAGTCTGCAGTCAGGGCAGAGAGGCCTGGAGAGCAGACTAACTCCACAATGCAGCTGAATCGCACATCCACCAAGATGTCATTAATTCTACTCTGATTTTTATTTTTATTTTTTTGCCACTGTCACAATAAATTAAACCTATGGATTTGATTTACTGCCACAGTTGAGGATAAATGGGCAGTGGATGGGGGAACACCCTTGACCGGTCACGAGTCCATCACAAGCAACAAACCACCACGCAGCTACACACTCGTATCTAAAAAAACGTGTTTAGACTGTGGGCGTTCAGAGAGAACCTACTCATGCACATGTAGACAACACAAACTCTCTGGAGAAAAAGACCCCAGGCCGGGACCCAGGAGCTTCTATCCATGAAATGTTTGTGTTCTGTTCTCCCATGTATGCCTCCAGTTGAAACGTATTGCTCAGTGTTTAAAAGACGCTGGCTTTTAAACACCGTCTCGATTCATGCTGAATGTAGCTGCTGAACCGTGTTTAATCAGACACACGCAGCTGTGCGTGTTCTTTTCTAAAAAAATGAATGCTCCAGTCCCCTGAGACATGCTTCTCCAAGTGGGATTTTATTAGTAACAGGAGGAAAACAAAAATACAAAATATCTTATGTAATGACAAATTAGTTTGTCATAAATGATCAACAGACACACAGGAAAATAGTTTGAGGCCAGCTCCATTTCCCAGCTTTACTTCCAGACTTCGGCAGTTTTACTGTGCAAATGTCTTTCTCAGAACCAAATCACAGCTTGCAGACATTCAGAATGTGACATTTATCTCAGTTTAAGTAATGGTTCATAAAATTAGGGAAGCTTGCCTGTGAAAAGTTATTTCACAATTATGAATTCACTGAATCATTTAGTGAGCTGGACAAGATCTTAATACCAGCTTTGCTTGTGCCATTTTAGCATGACCTGGTTCAAGGCACAGTGTCTTAGGGCTCAGTGGTTTAAATGTTTTGTTGTCAGACAGGTTTTAAATAAGATGTCAGTTTTCTGCCCAGGTTTCCTCTGTCAGTTCCTTCTAGCCTCCATTTTCTTAGTCATTCGTTTCACGCCTTCTCTCATGAGGATTCGTGCTTCAGGAGTTTAGTAATCAGGTCTGACTGATAGAAAAGCTTACAATAAGGTGATAGTGGTCACTTCACAGTCAGACATTCACTCGTTTTACTTTTAACTTCACACTGTTATTCTGTGAAAAAGAAAGTAATTAAAGTCATTACACTAACAGTTCAGTGTGAACACCTAGATCTGCAGTGCTCATACACACACACACACACACACGCACTTCACATCTGACTTCACTGGGACTTTCACTTTGGGAATACAGCAGCTAAATTAGCATAACAAATTAATTTCCAAGACTTTTCATTGCCAGCACAGCCCCACAGCAACAAAGCTGAGAAAATCCCATCTTAAATACGTCCCCTGCTATACTTAAGAATGCAGATGACCTCTGAAAACAACTTGGTTCGTCTTGGTACGCATTTTAACCACACGTGAAACAGATTATAAATTATAATCGTAAGGCAAATGACAGCAGGCCGCAGTGCAGCAATGAGCTCAGTTTAAAACCTGACGTTTTGCTTTATTTGAGTTGGAGTTGGCCTTTTTTGCTTTTGTGTTTTCTTATTCCGCCTTATTCCTTTTACGCTTGATTATCATCTGTGGAGATGATGACTGACTAAAGGGGAACCTCTCTACACACATGCTGCCTCCTTTCATCATCCACAACAACACTCTGTCGACTGTCACAGGAACTACCCATCTCACGACCTGAGATGATCCTCAGATATTTATTCTGTCCAAAAAAAAAAAAAGGCCCAGCAGAGAGACTATGCTTCTTGTTGCAACTTTCGAAGTTCAGCCTTCTGCACCTTCTGCACTGCCATCATACGATCTGACATTATGCTGATCCATCTCTGTGGGGTGTGGTTCATCCACAGAACAGGACAGGTTAAAACTGCAACAAACATCTCTGTCCTCAGAGAGGCTCATTAGGACTGACCCTCCCTCTACTCATGACCTGCACTGATCTAGAGCCAGCTAAAGGACGGCCTGCGACCAGGACGCCAAACTTAAAAAGAAATCTGGCTTTGCATCTCTCTGTCGGTTTAATGTATCCAGAGGGAAAGAAAACATACTGCCTCCTGGAGCCAGCTGAGATATTATTTTGTAGAACACTTTGATCCTACAGGACACAGTTGCACAAAAGGTCAGGTGGACTGTCCCACCCGATGCCCTCTGCCAGCACTCTGTTGCTTTTAAGGTAATATTTGTTCTACAGTGATTCTGCCCTCCCATCTAGTTAAATAAATGGACTGAGCAAAAAAAAAAAAAAAAAAGAAAAATGAAGCAACATCTGATAGCTACCTCTGGAAGGCAACTCTAGCTGTTCCCAGCTGATCTACATACACACGAAACACGTGTTTCTATAATGGGCAGTTTATTTATGCCGTAATTTTATTTATGCTGTAAAACAAACTGCTTTAATCTGTTCCTCACTGCTACTTGCTTGCTTCGTTCCTACCAGCATCTGCTTGCGGACTCCGTTATCTGAGATACCCTGAGTGTCACACTGAGCAACATGGTCAATGCAGTGACTGATTTAAAATCTAGACACAAAACTCGGAAATATACTCTGTAGCAAAGATGTACACTTTAATAATTATGCATGACTGAAGTATAACTTCTTAGCAAATAAGATGCTGACGACTCATCACTTTTCTTCTTTCAGTATTGCAGCCAATGAGTCGGATTTCCATTTAGCAATGGAAAACAAAAATTGGTTGATGTCCATGGTGAGGGTTATGATTTCAAGTTCATCTACAGTTCATGCTGCGATTCAGCTGTGGTTGTTTCTCCAGTCAGAACCTGTAATATTGAATTTGATGTTTTTTAACATCGCCGTAGGAAATTTCATCCATGCAAAAAGTTGTCTAATTGTGATAAATTGTGCCTAATATGAACACTTTTCTGTTTTGTAGCACAAATCTGTCAACGGTAGATGCAGTTTTGTCTTAAATTAATCTACTCGACTACCGTCTGGGTAATCATACTCTATATTTCATTTCAGTCAATAAATCAACGAAACAGGGAAATAGAAAAGAGTTTATGAAACATAAAGACAGGGAAACTATCTCTTTTAAGAAATATACTTGATCTAAAGTTTCCACTTACAAAAGAGAGGGGTGCTCGAAAATGCACATTCTGGGAACTAAAATGAACTAAAATTGACCCAGTTATATGAGTATATGTTTCATACTTTCTCATTTTTTACTGTATCTTTAAGTAAAATAATAGTATGCAGGTAACTGCCATATTCGATGAATTGAAATACTTTTATATGCAGCTTTTCTGGTGGCAAATGAGAATTTACACAACCAGACTCAAACCTTTTGTTCTGGTAGAAAACCTATCATTCAGAGGAAAGCCCAGATATGAATACTTTTCTAAAGTGCTTGTTTAAGATGAAAGAAATATGTGAATAATAAGCTGCGACCCAGATAAATACAGCCAGCTGGGTCAGATCTGACAGGTCGGGCCATTCAAGAGAAAAGGTAGCAGCCACCTTATCTGTTTCTGTTCTCACACAGGCATGCCCACAGAGGACATGCAGATTGTTTTAATCTGATGTTTTTTTTCTTACCGTTTATCACAAATATCTCTATATAAAATATCAGTTGGTTCTCTCTAATTTTTTTCTTAGGTGCGAGTTTGTCTGAGCACAGTTGTTTGTCTCTTGTGTCTCTCTGCTGCCCTGTGATGACCTGATGACCTGTCCAGAGAGTATCACACTTCAATGACCGCCAGAGGCAGGCAACATCCCTCTGTGATACTTCAAGGATAAATCAAATACTATCAATTGCTTAGTTACTGTTAAGTGCTTACTTTCTTCATAAAACATTTCATTCATGAATAATGATTTTTTTAAAAATCAGCACAAAATTCGTTTTATGAATTTTCAAAAGGAAAACATGTTTTGAGTTGACAATGTATAACGAAAAAACAAAATTCAAAAGGAATTACAAAACAAACAAAAAATAAGCGATTGAGTTTTACTGCTTAAAAATGATTGAATACATAATTTTTTTTTCTCCTCTTTTTTTGCTTCAAGCCAGAGTGATTCCACAGTGGTGTTTGGGTTATCCAAACTTACCAATTAATGTTCAGATTTAGCAGAGTGCAAATTAGGTAAAGAGTCTTTCTTTATCGCTTGGGATGAGAAGCCAAGCAAATCA
>NW_006800137.1:760464-773024 GCF_000485575.1 Poecilia formosa
AAAAGATAATAAAAAGATAATAAAAAGATAAAAATACAAAATACCATATCAGATGACCTGTCCAGAGAGTATCCCACTTCAATGACCGCTAGAGGCAGGCAACATCCGGCAACATCCCTCTGTGATACTGCAAGGATAAATCAAATAGTATCAATTGCTTAGTTACTGTTAAGTGCTTAGTTAGACTTTCTTCATAAGACATTTTATTCATGAATAATGATTTTTTTAAAAATCAGCACAAAATTCGTTTTATGAATTTTCAAAAGGAAAACACGTTTTGAGTTGACAATGTATAATGAAAAAAACAAAATTAAAAAGGAATTACAAAACAAACAAAAAATGCGATTGAGTTTTACTGCTTAAAAATGATTGAATACATACTTTTTTTTGTCCTCTTTTTTTGCTTCAAGCCAGAGTGATTCCACAGTGGTGTTTGGGTTATCCAAACTTACCAATTAATGTTCAGATTTAGCAGAGTGCAAATTAGGTAAAGAGTATTTCTTTATCGCTTGGGATGAGAAGCCAAGCAAATCAGTATTTATCCATGAGTGGAAACAGCAGCTGCTGTGGTTGGCAGTTGTCTTTTCGACCGAAGTTTTCCCTGTTGGTCCCTGGTCCCCCAGTAAGATCTAAAAACATAGATTGCTTGTCACTATGAGAAAGCAATAAAAATAAAAAATAAATGTATCACTTTAATGCTCTGACGCTGAAGCTAATGTTCTTCATCATCCTAAAGTCATTACTGTAGGAAAGATGAGTGAACACAAACACTTGATGATCTGCTGCACTGGCTCTTTTCTCTAAAGCTATTTAGAATTTATTAATCTTTTTTTTTTTTTTTTTTTATAAAAACAACCAAAGACTGTGTGTCTGTTTTTGAGTAGAATGGGTGGACGCCCTTTGCATGAAAACAGGGGAGTATAAGCAAGATGAAACCCTTAATGTTATTTTTTTCTTCTTCTACTTTAAGGAGGCAGTAAAACTCTGCTGCTTCTAAAATTGGAAGCTTATTTCTAGTATCCTACACTCACAAAAGCATGTTGTAAATGAGACATTCAAGGCTTTCTGGTTCTGAAGATTGGTTTTAGGAATGGACACAACAGTGACTTAATCATTGTTGTGACCTGCACGGCTCAACCATGAGTCACTTTGACTGAAATTAATTTCAAACCTGTGCTTAACAGGCTTGCTCCTCTCGCTGTGCCCCTTTTGATAAAACAACAACAAAAAAAATAAAAAATAAGTCAATGACTACTACTGTATTGTTATGTGAGGCTTTCATAACAATACATGGCAACACATCTGTTGTTGCCACATCTGTGCTGCTCTCTGCAGCACAGAGAGCAGTCATCTCTCTGTGCCGCACGATTCTTTAAGTTTCATCTATAACCTCACCGGTTGAGCTTATTCCAGAAGGCGGTCACTTGTATCAAGGTGAATCAAAACTGGCTTCACATTTCACAATCGGTATTTTGATTCAACAGATATGAATCAATCTGCTGATGCCGTGTCCTACATAACTAGAGGTATTATAGTAGGTAATTGATGTGTAGTTACTATAGTAGCCATATCTATTTGTGCCTGATTTCTGTTTAACATGAGCCATCTGAGTGGAGTCTATGCACTTTCAAGTTAGAGTATTAAAGAAAACATTAGAAGAGGGTTGTTCAAAATGCGGCCCGGGGACTTTTTGCGTCCCGAGCTCTTTCATATTGCTCAGCCCCTCACCACAGTTTGAGCAAATCTGTTTTATGGTACAGGCTGTAAAATATATAAATACGTTTTCTTAAAAAAAAAAAAGAAAAAAAAAAGAAAGAAATACCACTTTATTTTATTAAATGCTGCATGTCTAGAATATACTTGAGAAGATAAAACTCAAAAATATCACAAGTATATTTTTGTTTTCATGTTATGTCAAGTTATTTTGTGATACTGTCGTGCTCTCAACCTTACAATTTTGGCTTCCATGGCAAAACAAATTTGACACGACTGCATTAAGAGAATCCAGGTTTAACATTTGTAATTTGATTAAGAACTGTCCATGACTGCATCCTGATGTGAAGAAATAGACTTTCTCTAATTGTAATAACATTACTTAGTTTAGATTCTTTTATTTTGCCATCTTCCTTACAGCAGAACCTGTTGGATGGATATAAAGTAGATTTTGTACTTGAGCCCCTCACACAGAAATAGTGGAACAGATTGAAATTAAAAGCCACACATGGTTAATTAAAACCACAGGCTATGTAAAACTACAACCACAGGATGTACTCACTAGCTGAGGCTTGGCTGAATAAAATAAACAGGCTCATGATTTCATGGTCTTCCAGCCATGCTTACTAAAGCACATTTGCCACAAAGAAACAATAAAAAAAACAAACTTGAAAGTCAAAGAATCTGAAAATAAAAGAACGTGCAAGAATATTTGGACGTGTTATTCAGATTAACTTTCTATAAGGAAAAAAATGTTGCAGTAGCTTTCATAATTCACTCATAATTCATTTATAAACAAGCCTCAGACATGTGAGCTCTGATGTGGCTCAGCTCTCACAACATAGATAACTTAACTTAAATATCTGTTTACTCTCCCACGTCTCAGTGTACTATGTCAGTTTCTCACAAGATGTTTAGCTGCAGGGAAGAGTCAAATACATCTTTTAGTCCAACTGAATCTCCTCCAATTTAAAGTTGTGATGAATTTGAAATGTTGCCTCTAGTTATTGTCAGCATGGAAGATTTGTTGGTTTGAATGCGAACTGGTACCTGCAGGCTTTGTTGTGGTGTCCTACTGGGATCTCTGGAAAGTTCCAAGGTAGTTTCAAAGAGATGGAGGCTAATTTAGACGAAACACCTATGGGAATCTCTGTGTGCCATTGCATGTAGGAGAACTAATGAACAAAGCTACTTTTTTAATGCTGTTTTTCTTTTTTTTTTTTTTTTTTCATTCCCAACTCTTTGGCACTGATACAAATGCTGGATGTCACTCACCATTTTCCAAATTGTGATTTTTTTTATTTTATTTCTTGAAAGTGTGCTGGGACCGTGAGTCAGTGATTGAAATGTTATACAGTATCTGTTAAATTCAAACTCCATACTGCACCGACAGTGCTGATTTATAAAATGTAAAATATGTTATTTTAAAATGTCTAAGAGAGGTGAAGGGGGTGCATTGGGATTCATGTTGCTGCCAGTGTTGTAGTTTCTATTAATCTGAACCCTGACTCAGTGGGATCCTCTGTGGCCAGTGTGTCCTCTAATCTTTAGACGGTATGCATCCGTACACTAGCAATCATAGAGTTTTAGCATCTCACCATAACATCAACTTCTGACGATATCTGCTAATAAAGCAGTCAAGTTAATTCTAATGTATTTAGGAAGGAAATATTGAAAACATTCATTGAAAAAGACCACTGCTCGATATATTTAAATGAAAAAAACTCTTCTGAAGTATTACTATGATGTGTTTTGTGACTGTCTGATTGTAATTGTCTTTTTTTTCTATTTGTTTTTTGTTCATCTTTTTCTTCTGTATTCCCTGGATGCTGATTTCTGACCTGCACTAACTCCATCTGTCGTTCTTCAAATGCAGGTAATGCAATTTATTTTTTTTACACAACATATGCGGTTTTGCGGGGGTCAGAGGCGCCCCACGTGCAATATGCAGTTTTCTTCTGCATAATGTTGTCCCCGCATTGAATCCCATCACCCTCCGTCTGCACTGGAATGTTTTGACTTTGACCAGTCAGTGCTTACTTGTGTTTTTTTGTTTTTTTTTTTTTCCATGCCATGTGGTGACAGTGATATGGTTGGTTTGTGTTTGTGTGATGAACTACAGTCATGCACTTCACTTGTCCCGGTGACGGAGCAACTGCAAGCTTAAACTCAATCACTGCAAATCAGGCTGTGTAGATATTGTTTTCAGATTTCTGTGTAGTGTGGTGGTGCAATAGATGGTCCAAAATTAGGATAGACATTGGCATCACTGCTGAAGCAGCTTGCTATTATTCATGAAAAGCACTCAGATCTTTTTTTTATTTTATTTTATTTTTTTTATTTTCTCTCTGCAATGATTTTTTTTAAATGTTGATCAAATTGCCAATTTAATCCTGTGGAGCAATGTGTTCATACATAAAAAATGATATAAAAATACTAAACGCATTTCAGGAACAGCAATAGGACAATATGAAAAAATATATATATTGTTACATCCATGTTGCTGTTTGTTTTTCATTTTCCAGTTTTAATAAATGGATTTATTTCCTTAGCTAAACCCATACACAGGAATTGTGTGGCAGTACAATAACAGCACACACTGGCACACACTGGCCTTGTTGGACTTAAGTGAGGCTCTGATTCTCGTAAATTATCGTAAATTTTGCTTAGCTTAAAGAGGTCTCATTTGAAATCCTGTGGTTCTCTAAAGTCATCCTTCAAATCTGTTTGTGCATCAGCTATTGTATCTTGAACAGCCTGCTGGGACGGGCTGAGATGAAGAGACATCCTTTATTAACATAAACAGATCAGGAAGGCCAGCTGTGCTTTTTATACCTCCTTTGGTTCAGTGCAGGTCACTAGAAAAAGAAGCTTGCATGACAAGCTATTATGACTCCTGCGCTATTTATCCAGCCCCAGGCACGACACTGTGTTGGTTCTCAGGCAGACTGACAGAACTCGTAAAGGATAATTATCACGTGTATCACAGATATTGAAACGTAGCAGTTTTTAACATCAATACTGATCAATTCTGCTTTCAACAGAAAGTTAGAATTAACCGCTGCTTGGATCACCACTTGGAACGTATTATCCATGGTTTCCATCTAAATTGCAATACATGTTTGTCATTGCATCTGTGGTGCCGAAATATCTTGTTCAGATGTACTGATTAGATGTTAATTTATTGTGAATTTATAAGGTGCGTTGCAGTTAAATCAATGCAGGATAGCGTTTCTTCTGTACTCTCTCAGTGATCTTGATGTAGTTTCATATTTAGCAGTTCCGGTAAGAGAAATTAAGCTGCAAATTAAACACATATAACAACACCAGCATGTTTCGGAAAAGAGATGCTTGCACAAAAACCTTACACAAATATGGCAAAGTTCTTCAAGCTTCATCCTTCACCTTCTTATACTCCTGAAATTCCCTGGTGCTCAGGAGGAAATGTGATACAAGCTTTTCAGCAGTCAGCTTGTGGCAAAACGACTGAGGATCCACAATAAAAGAACACCTCAGACTTCCATGGCCAAACAAAGATAAACTGATAAGGATTTGAAGTGGCACCCTGCTTGACTCCACTTGGCTCTCTCCTTTCGTCTTTTAAGCCAAACAAAAAATTTGGTCAAGGATCAAATTTATTCCTTCAGCAAGCTGACTATACCTTACCCAACAGCAATAACATGTAATTAGTTGGGGAGGTGGCTTTATTTTCCTGCAGTGTTATGCAGATTAAAAGCCAAATGCACAATTGAGAATTCAGCCTTAGCAGTGTTGTTTTCTACAGGCTCCTCAGCAGCCTTTGCTACGGTTGAGGAAACAACCATTGTTAATAAACCAGAGGAAGATTATGGGCAAGTGTCTTTGCTCTGCCTCATTTTTATCAGATAAACAAACAGCCTGAGGCAAGAGGACAAAAAAAAAAACAAAAAACTGTTCAGTCTTTGAGTAGACATTTATTGACAGTAAAGTAGAGCAGACTGATGGCAGCAATGGTGGGTGGTTGTGAGATTAAATGCCGTCAGCAGAGCAGAGAAACAATCTGTCTTGAGGTTGTCTAACAAGTCCCTCCAAAGAGGCTGTGAGGGTGTATCAGTCGTCTTATGAGGACAGACTGACAGGATTACAGTTGCAGCTTAGGGTGTTCAATTGGTTATCCCACTTCTCAGGGTTCTGTTTATCTCAGTTTATATATATATATGCATATATATAGATAAGTATTTTCTGCTACTAGGGAAACCATTGTGACATTATTTTTATATGTCCTTCTTGTAAAAACTTTCTTTCTGCATGTGGTGAGAACAAAGCCGCCTCAAAATGCTTCCTTGCAGAGTTGTAAATAGACTATTTTAACCATTGTATATCTACAATAAACGGTGCTCCTTGGTGGTTGAAATTTTCTGATATGCTTTCGCTACCTTTACCTTGAAGCTGGAGTGACAGATCTGAGACGAGTTTGATGGATAATCAAAAAGCTTGGAGTTGATCAGTAGTGCTCCAGATAAATATGCTGTTGACTCTAAGTTTATTTTTAAGCAACAATAATTTAACTGTGCCAAAGATCAATAACATTTTCAGTTCAGAGCCATACCTAAATTATCAAGTTGAAGAAAGTAGAATGCATTCTATAAGCATTCCCGCAATCTCTATGCTGCAGCAGATCATAAACATCTCATTTATGACATTATAACTTCACATTTGCCATCTTTATGTGTTCCTTACGTCCAGTTTTTTTTAAGTTTTTCTCTCTTTTTTGACTCTTCAACATTTTTTTTCACCATATTAGTTAAATGGGATTCCATGAAGTCTTTGATTTGTTTCAGAAAATGTTCTTCCTTTGCTTTGCGCTTGAAATATAAATGTGATGGAAAATGGGATGAGTGAGAATACCAAACACATTTTATCTCTTTGAAAACCCAGGAGGAACTAGAAAAAAAAGGCATATTAGAACATAACGTAGTTTATTTTGCGATGTTTGTAACCTGTTCCTTTCATATGCTGACCTTGAATGCTTAGGATTCTACCAAGGAAGATTAAAGAATTTGCAAATCCTTTCATCCTTCTATCATTTGTGTAAGAATCCAAGGTGCTGCATTATAGACAGCGTGTGAAGAGAAGGGTCTCTCAGCCTCAGAGTTCTTCAGTTGGCAGCTTTTAGTGTGAAGACAGTGAGAAAAGCAGGTGATGTCGTAAGTTATTTTATCATCATGTGAAAAAAACCTGAAAAAAGAAGGAAACCTTTAGCATTAATTGTTCTTGTGCAGTGGGGGGAAAACAACCTTTTTAAGAGTCATTTTACAAGTCTGCTACCTCGCAAAGAAAATAACAGTCTTTGATTCTTATGGTACCTTCATTTTAATATGGAGACTGAATACCAGTCAAGAATCCTGTAAAAACAAATAAAAAAGGAGCACATGAAATGTGAAAATTGCAACCCTGAATCAGCTCAGCAGGTATTATTTGTTTGTTATGGGCCATTAGTAACAAAGTCAAAGAAGGCAAAGGTTCTTTTCATAATCTGAGGCTGTTTACTTTTACTTCAAGCAATGTAGATCCATTTTCTAAAACTCTGCATGGGGATAAGGTCGTTATAATATTATTCTCATTGCATTTAAAAGAGGAACTCTTTTTGTTTTTTCTGGGTGTCATTAGTTGGTTGGAGGAGGAGGAGGTGGTTCACACTGGTATGAATTCATTTTCACACAGGATTTAACGCAAAAAGCAGCGATTAGCTCAACTGACTTCTACAGTATTGTCACCTTAAATTGTGCACAAAGTAAATCATTCCACTTTAAAAGTTAAAAGCTTGGTACACATATGAGAAAACTGTTATGAACTCAGATAGGGATTAATGTTAGTTTGTCCTATCTATTTTGGAGTGAAGTAAAGTTTTAAATGATTTAAATATTCAAATAATTTAAAAATGTTAACTGTAATGTTAATTTAATAGTTTGATGTTGTAATCTCATTTTTCATTAATAAACACAAAAATATCGCATTGAGTTTTTAAAGAAGGTAAAACAAAGACTTGCATTATTCATCATCCGAACTAAATGCGGTGTGCATATTTACAAATTAGTCTCTTGCATGCTTTGTATACTCATTTTATGCAGGAAATGAGCCATTCTGAATCTAGCTGTCGAAAGAAAATCTCCATCTGTTGAGGTGCATCCAAAAACTAACAGAGGTTCAAAGCTAGAAGGAAAGCATGAAAGAGAAATTTTGTATTTCTCCACACAGCTGCAAAAAAAATGGACTAAAAAAAAAAGAGCAGAATGACGGTTCTTAAAAGTAAGTGGTGAAGTTTTTTATGTTTTTGCTTAAATCTGTTGGAGCTTTGTTGTTACTGAATGTATCAATACATCTCAGCGTTGCATTACAAGATGTGTGTAAGCCATTACGGACTTCAATTTTCTGCAGCAACAGTAGTTGCTGCTGGTAAACAACAACCCTCTTTATTATTAGTACTTCAGCCAACAGATTATCCAAAGGGGGAAGGAGCAAACACATCAAAACTCATACTTTATCTAGATCTTGTCAGACAAGAGTTGCTGTTCAAACATTGTATAAAAGCCACTGTGAGCCAGTCATCTTGTTTCCTTTGACCTTACAGTATTAAGAACTTAGCTTTAATGTGACTACAAACTTCTTTTTATACCTGGTAAAAATGCTGAATGCTTAAACAAATGTATGAACTATAAGAATTTTCTGTTTGTTTATAGAATGTAATAGAATAGTAATAGAATGCATTAACTTGCTTTATGTCATGTTGTAATGTTATTCCCTTTTCAAAAACATACGTGGAGTGTTGCTTTGAGACTTCCATGTATGTATGAGGAAATCTGGAGTCTTCTGTGGCAGACATGTTGGGATACCGAAACACTTGCTCACTCAAAGCGCTGCCTATTTACCCAAAGCTCCTCCTTGGAGCTTCACTACCTTGCCAAGCTTCCGCCTCACTATGCACTCCTCCCATGTACCGTCCCCACATTTCTACCAGACTATTCAGTGATCCTAAGAATATTTGCAAAGGGCATAATGGAGGAGCATTGTTGTGATGATGTGCAAAAGGCGGAGTTCTGGAAACAATAGTTTAAAAAGGCAGAAGCCAATTTCTCTTTCGAAAGTATGTTTGATGTATACAGCATTTTTTAAACAACTGAAGGCAACCTGGTTACTTGATTGTGCTATAAAATGACACTATGTGCCTGGCACATACATAATGCCACCCCTTTAACTGATGCATCATTGTGTTTCTGATTGCCATGTCTAGCCTCACTTAATGTTAATTGATCCTTAATTGATGACCAGTGCTCACAACACCTGACTGCTGATTTGAGCTGCTGTCACCTTCTGACTATGGGCAGAACAAAATGAAAGAAATGGATGACTAGCGTGTACAGTGACCTTACTTGATCTTTTTTTTCCCAGTTTTTTTTTTTTTCCTCTTGCCACTTTTAGAGTTGCACTTTTGTGTAGAGCACATAAAGTAATCTTGTCAGGTCTGACTATACTTTGTGGTCTTTGGAAGAGGTAAAAAAAATAAAAATAAAAAATCAAGTCCATCCACTCCTCCTCATTGTTTCCTCTCTTTGTATGCACTCTCCCTGTTCATCCTTCTCAATTAGGACTCAGGTAATGGGTTCATGGCCTAATCTTCATGGCTACAGATCCATGTCTCTAGTTTATTACTGACCTCTGGCTTTAGAGAAAAGCTTTTGCTTCAGTAGGAATTAGATTCAAGTTATTACTCCTCTTTGTTTATGATTGCAGAGCATCATGCCTGTGCATCATGTATGAAGAAAAAATATAAATTAGAACTAAACTCATCCTCCAGTTCACCACAGCTACACAGCAGTCCTCCTATTAAATCAGCATGTTGAACGACTTCAACTACAGTAAATGTAGCCAGATTGTGGAACTGTTGAACTCCTGCAATGACCTTGAACCTCAGCTTTTTCCGAGCAGTCAGTTATTGTCCTATGAATATGATAAGGCTGCACTGAGATAAAGAAAAAAACAACAACAATGTTTCGTGTGCATGTCAAAGACTAGCACATTTCAGTCCATTACATCCCATAATTATAGGTGGCTTTTGCCAGGCAGTGTAATGACAACAAGTCTANCAATGACCTTGAACCTCAGCTTTTTCCAAGCAGTCAGTTATTGTCCTATGAATATGATAAGGCTGCACTGAGATAAAAGAAAAAAAACAACAATGTTTTGTGTGCATGTCAAAGACTAGCACATTTCAGTCCATTACATCCCATAATTATAGGTGGCTTTTGCCAGGCAGTGTAATGACAACAAGTCTATATGCAGGGCAGGATGAATAAGGTGAATTCAGTCAGGAGCAAACTGTTTGTAGAAATACATGCAATATGCTCACTTTTGGGTCCATTAATTGCATTTCATTAATGCATGGGTGCATAGTTTATATTCTCCTCATGAGAGTATTGGAATTATTTTATGTTGTAAAGGCAGTACTCTTTTTTTCATTCCTTCAATCTTCTCTGCTCCATTATTATTGAAAATACAAAGGATGATTGAGTCTCATTGTTTATTTTGGCCTACCTTGGTCAATGTTCCCTATTGTGTTCCCTATTTATTTTATGGCTCCGTTTTACATGTTTATGTTGTACAGGAATAACATCTGAACTGTCAATCAACATCAGAATCATCCACATTAGAGTTCAATTGTGCTTTCATTAGTGGGAAGTCTGTTATAACTATAAACTATAGTTCAATTAAAGCAGACTAAACAGAGCTGGTGTGAATGCAACCTAAATATATCTTCATTAGTCATGAAGATGGAGCAGTAATAGCAAATTAAAAAAAAATATTGATATCACAGAAAATTTGAACGATAAAGAAAAGAAAGCCGTCCAGGAAAGTACAGTAACACAAGTAAAAACTCCTGACGTGTTTGGTGATTCTTCGTTTAGTTCTGGGTCTGCATAGCCGGATCTAACCATGGACACAGAAACTCCCCAGAGACCTGACAGAGCCAGGTCTCGCCAAGCAGTCACCAGGAGTGAGCCGGCACCTAACCAAATACCCAGTCCTGGACACCGAGAACTACCAACTTACCAGCGGGCAGAGGCACCTGCAGGGAGCTTTGTTTTATTTTTCTAACTTTACAATGGTTTTGTTTTTATGGCTGTTGCATATTATTTGCATCCCCCTTTACAAATCAACAACAGTTTCTTGCATAGACTGTGGATGATGACAACCCAGGTGAAGCAACAGACAGCCAGAACGCTCACATGTTGCAGCTTTATAGTTAGATTATATGAAATATTTTACTTTACAGGCTACGTATGTAAAGTATGTATACATATTGTTCCTGTAAACTATATTTTATGGTTTAATGTAACCATAAAAACAGTTACATTAGCAAAGTAACTATGTGTGTATATGTGTTTGTCGGCCTAGGTTTCTCATTAAAATTTCAACCAAGCAGTTGAAGGTGGGCCAGTCTCTCAGGAATTCCCGGACCATTCCCCCCTCCCAGTCTGCCTCTGGAAAGGAATGATATGGTAAATGAACAGATTGTGTGGAAAAGGCTGATGGAAAACTTTGAGCAGCTGATAACTGAGTACAATGAGAGAGAGAGGAGGACAGATGGAGCATCAGGAAGTATGAAGGAAGATGAAGGAAGATGAAGTCGGGGCAGCTTTGGGGAGGATAAAGTGTGAAAAGGCAGTTTGTTCTGGACAGTGAGAGATGATGTATGATTGGAGGAGTGTGCTACTCATTTTCAAGAACAAGGAGCATGAACAGAGTTGTAACTTTAAATTGATAAAATTGATGAACTACCCGATAAAGCTTTGGAAAAGCAAGGCTAAGACAAGAGGTTCAGATCAGTACAATTGAATTAATTTTATTATTAGAGATGACAAGTGTAATGGGCCTAATCCCGTTCAACTGGAAGTTAAAACTGCACTATTTTTTTTCTATTTTTCTTTCTTCGTTAAGTTCAGCTTACTGTAACTGTAATTCTGTAATAAGAAATCTTCTAAGATAGCTTTTGTAACCAAATTTAAACCGAAAGCTCTAAATGCGTCCATCAGATCTCTGTACAAATTATTCATGACCAACAGATGTTTCTTTTTTTGACAAAAAGTGAAACTTGAATTTTGCAAAAATAATGACAATTTAAAAAAAAAAGTTTAACATAAGATGAATGACTGCATACATATTCACCCATATTAAACATTTATTTAGGATGACATAGTCATGGCTACAAACGTAAAATTGACCCAGAGATCAAAAAGACTTAACCGGGTTATATTATACTAATCAATCATTAACATTTTAACAGCAGCAAAAACTCAAAATGGCAACATGAGCTTCACCGTTATTAGTAATGAAATTAGATAATTACCTTTCCAAAAATAAGTTCAGGAACGTGACATTTCTCGTTCTCGGTAGGGTTGTTTCACTCCTGTGAAATCAGAATAAAAAAAAATTCTGATATATTTTCTGCATATTAGGAAAACAGGTTTTATGCATGTGGAGAAGCAAACATCTGGATGTCTAGCATGTATAGGGACTTATTGTGATCTGGCATCATGTAACCTTTTCTTAATGAGTTTTTTGGACCTAAACAGAGTCGATCACTCTACCATCAGGGATGTCATTGTCTCCTTGTTTCTCTCCCAGGTTTAAAAGAGCAAAGAGGAGCTTTTTAGGCTGTCTACATGGGAGTCAAAACTGGCCAGCAACGAAGTAAATCAATACAATTTGTTGATTCAACCCACTTTGCTAAATGAATGGCCTCCTATAGACCGAAAGTGAAAGTGTGGGGTGCATGTATATTCAGCTCTCTCCTCCAGAATATATATATA
>NW_006800137.1:773034-840061 GCF_000485575.1 Poecilia formosa
TTTTTAAAGAGTAAAAGAAACAGTTTGTAAAAAAAAGCTGCACAATTTTGGGGTACCTGTCCTCCAACCAGAGACTGAGGTTTTTTGTCTGTCCTACAAAATAAGTCCAAATCACTTAGATGGGATGAGAGCATTCATAAATATAGAGCAGTGACTTAAATATGTTAGCGGAGGCCACCGAGATGTTGGATTTGAATTTTAGTTCTGGAACTTGGTGTGTACTTTGACGAACGGCATACGTTGGCTTCTGTTACTGTCCGTTGGCACGGTCAGTGTTTGCTTGTGATTCTGAAAGTAAGCAATGCTGACCGCCAGCTCCTCTCTGTGGCCAAATGTTACATTTAAGCAGTTTTTTTTTATTATTTTTGTTTTGTTTTCAAATACAGCATATATTAAAAAGAAAAACAATCCAAAAAAAAAAACAAAAAACAAAAAAAAAAAACAACTCTGACATTAAATGAGACTCATGTTAATACTAAGTGTTTGCTTGTGATTCTGAAAGCGAAGCCCCGGCCAAGTCAGCCGAATAAACATAACCAAAATCTCTACCGCTGTGTGTGTGTCCGATTCCTGCCTCAAACTTCTTTCCGATGACAACCCTAAAAAAACACAACGTGGCGTCTTCGGAAGTAGCGAGGTGTCATCTCTCACGGACAGGGTTACATGAACATTATTGAAATGCATTTGTAACATGCAGATTAGAATTGAAATGTTCTTTCTTTGTGGCTAAAGAATTAAGGACTTTCAAGAATAAAATGAGTTCTGTTCATTAAACTGAACTGAAATAAATGTTAGAGCTCAGATGTAAGCTATGTTTCAGCATAGCTATTTCACCTTCGTCGGCATATATTTACAGATATTTCCTTTTTAATCTACAACCAAAAATGTAAAGTTATAAAAAAAAGTCTCTGCTCCTTTATAGAGGCATTAGCAACAACTTATTCGGAACAGTTTTCCAGTGCATGCTTTAATAAATCTGTGAAAAGTAACTATTAGATATTACTATTAGAAAGATGCGCTAGTGATCTATTTGAAGCCTAAACAAGAGAAAAATGTAATGTCATCCAAGCAATACATCTGCTTTTTAAAACCTAAAACTTTTACCCAAAAATTGTTTCAGCTGCAGAGATAATTTTTCAAACAACGTTGGCAAATACATGTTATCTGATTTTGCACATGACTTACCAGAACCAATAGTCTAGCCTGGTGACATTTAAAAGCTTTAGCTGTTTAAATGCCAACAAATTTACATGAGACAAAACGTGATCTTTCAGAGACTACTGGACCCAAGGCTTTACTTAACTCAAGGTATTTATCTCATATTTGCTGGAAAAGCAACCTATAACAGTATACATATACACCTTACATAATTTTAATGTCCCCTCTATCATGTTGAAAGTGAAGTGACTGAATTGCTTGGCAAAAAATTGTATGAGAACTACATTTTCTATTTTACAGGGGCCTTTAAGTAAAAGTGGTAACTTTGGTAAAAGAGTAAATTTATGTAAAAACAGATTTTGACACCGACTCTGAAATATCCAGCACATCATTACTATTATTAATGCAAAAGCACAAAACTCCTGGTACATGAAGATGTACGACATTTTCTTTGAAGACCATATTTACATTTTTATACATAAATGTGTGGAGTAGAGAAATGGGATACTAACAAGCTTTTGAAATGTGGTACGATAACAATTGTCAGTTAAACCGGGTTTGAGGGGTTTAAAATGGAGCTTATAAATTTGGGCAGCGACAATAAAAATGTACCCTCTTTTCTGTACCTGTCATAGCGACTTTCATTTACAGCAAATAATTGCTATTCAGATGTTGCACTAAATAATTTCCATGACCAGCAAAGGCAGAGCAGAAAGCCTCGCCTGGCCTCTAACACATATTTGCCTCATTTTACTCTTAGAAGTCGGCATAAATATTTATGGCAGTATTTGAATAATGTGAAATGAAATGACAAAATGTCATTTGGAAAGGAGAGAAGTAGAATAGGAGGAAGGTTAGAAAGTGGAAGCAGCTGAAGTGAGGGAGTCTTCGAAACATTCAACACGGGACCTCGGGGGTTGAGTTGTTAGTGCAAAGCAGTAAAAAAATGAGTTATCCTCATACTTTGAACTCTCACGCATGAAGATAAAGAATCTTGGATGTAGCATTTCTGCAATGTTTTGTGTAGTTGATGTGGCATTTGCATTTTGGTTCATCAACAATTTGTGGTATTTGAAATGGAATAAACATGCTTGCTCTGTTTTTCCAAATGATGTTACACTCTGATCTCTAAATGTTTTCACCTGAGCAGAGGAGACTGCTGATGGCAAAAACATAAAAACTGTTGGCAAATGAGGCATGGAAGAGCAAAAGACATGGAAAACGAGATGAGGTGTTTGTATAGGAATAGGATTGTAGTTTTCAAAGCAAGAGGGTTTCATGGAAAAAGTCTTATTCTGTGTCTGTACTTACCTCTGCACTTTGGAAGGCTTTTGGGAAGGTGTATCAAGCACTTTTTTTTTTCTTTTTATGTTGAATTAACCAGGGTTTAAAACAGCAATCATTTGATCTGGATAAATTAGGATTGGTGTCTATAAGAGATGTGTGATGAAAATTGTAGATTAAAGCAGCTGCAGATGTTGTACGAGTTATGATTAATCCAGACAAAATTTCTTTGTCCTTTCCTGGAGTCTAGTTAACAGACATTTTAATTGTTCATTCACCCAAATCTCATTAATAATTACTTTTTTTTTTTTTGGTCGGCAGTATTTGTATTATGCTTGGATTTGTTTTGTAATTAGTAAAAAATAATTTAGGAGTGACTGTTAAAACAGTCAAACTGTAAACTGATGGGCAAAATGAGCTGAAATGGAAGTCGGTGTATTAATTGTGGAAATTAATTAATTAGCAACAAGTGTAAATAATTTTTTTATTGCAGCAGTTTGAATGTTTATTTGGATTTCTTTTTTTTTTAATTAACCAGCTGTTGCTATGCTTCTGAACAGCATAAGAACAGCCTTAGTTTAAAATAAGTCTTATTTGAAAGGGAGCCATTCAAGGCTTTCAGGCCTTCAGGGGTCAGATTATTTACACAGCATATCCTATACATCCTTCACCAGGGGTAGACAATATTGGCTCCAGTACTGTTTTTCTTCGTGTTTGTCTTTTTCATTTTGTCCCACCTTTTGAAAGTCCTGCATAATCTGCTCCCGCAACAGATAGTGGAAATTTCCATGTTAACAAACGCTTTGATTTCACAAAAGGTCTGCATCTGAGAAAATAACCTGTGTAAATAAGAAATGAGGTGGGGATGTGCTTTAAATTGGATAAAATAATGCCAGAGTATGGGTAGGCACACACACACAAATTAGGGTAATTCAGAGAACTTAGTTATGTTTACTCCGTAGGAGGAAGCCAGAGTATACAGAGAGAGCCAATGAATGCATAAGCAGACCATACAAAATACATGCAGAAGGATTTGAACCTATGATCTACTTGCTTCAAGACAACAGTGCTACCAACCATGCCACTGAGCAGTAGAAATATATATATATCTCTAAAATAGGCTGTTCCTTTTTTCAGCTATGAACACGGTCTGATTTCAAAAGCTACTGTCCAAACTACAGACGAATCTTATGAATGAACCCATGAGCAATAATAGGATACATAATAGTACAGTGTCTTATGAAAGGGTAGTCCTGCAAGCAAGTTTTTTTTTTTCTTTTTCCTTTCTTGTCCTTGTTAATTTAAATAGGGCCATTGTGCTTCTCTTCTGGAAGGGATAAAATTAGCTGCTGACTTTAACTTCTTCAGAAAAGAGATAACAATAAAAGCGCTCAGAAAGAGCACCTTCTGTGATAAGGATAACAGCTGCTGAGACGGTGGCCAAAGTCAAAGTGGAATTCTTCTACAGGGCTCCTAATCTGAAAAAAGTGAGGAGCAGTAAGGAGCTTAACTATTTTCAGTTCCAGATAAGCAAGTCAAAAAAGCAGGATATGGAGAATGTTTGTATTTCAAGACCTTATTCCCTGCCCATTGTCTCTTTATCAGTTCATTAGTCCTATGTGTCCATTAGTGACTTCATTCGTCAATACATTCTATCTTATGGGGAACTACAGTACTATGGCTATGTACATTGCTCTCAAACAGTGAACAGTCTAAATGGTCCAAAGCATCATTGGAATCTCAAGAAGAGTTTTCAGATGTGTGTGTACTTGTCTAGCTATGCTATTTAGGACCATTCCTGGCATATTTTTACTATCCCTCTGAAAAGTGGTGGATCTTATGGGAACCAAAGACAGCCTGGTCCTAATATGATGGTACATTTTGTTTAGGCCAGGTGTTATGTTTAGAGATATGATGTGAATTAGGCTTCGCTTGACGTTGGGGACTTTACAGATTTCCAGATTCCTCTTGTTCCGAATAATGCCCTTACATTGAGATTACTGTTGCATAATGGTGATGTTCTGCATCATGACTCGAGTGCCTTTGAATGGTCAAGCAAGTACCAGAGAGTAAATAATGTCTTCAGTTTCACTTTTATTTCCAAGCATCTAGCCTCTTGAGGTGAGCGAATGACCTGCATAGCATAGTGTTAGATTTAAGGATGAGTCATTGTAAAGACATCGGGGAGGACTAGACTGGAAAAAATGCCTATGATCTATTTTAGTGTGTTGACATTCTACAGCAGGGGCCCCCAAACTTTTTCCTGTGAGGGCCACACGCTCAGCCTGCCAGAGCGTCACCCGCTGTTGCATATGGTGCTGAGCGCCTCCGATGGCGAAACCCAAACATTGTTAAATCTAATAAATTCTAACGCTNGTGTGTGTGTGTGTGTGTGTGTATCGAAAAATCTTCTTTTTCCCCTCAATGCTATTTAACTGATCAAAAACATTCTCAAATTTCAATTCCCTATTAAAACCTAAATCCGTTTTAATGGGCGATTTCTTCTTTTATTTCCAATTTTGACTTCCAATGATTCACTTCCTGCTAAAGAGCCCCCTGGTGGTTGAAGAAAAATCCACATATAAGCTGCACCGGGCTATAAGCCGCAAGGTTCAAAGCTTAGGAAAAAAGTAGTGGCTTATAGTCCGGAAAATACGGTATATTAGAAAAAATCTATATGCTCTGTGGTATTGTTCAGGGGGCCGGACCAAATGCGGAGGTCGGCCGTAGTTTGGGGACCATTGTTCTACACCATCATTTCATCATTTGATTGCAAATTGTGCCAGTCCCAATTTGTTGTGATCTGTGTTTTCTGTGTATTTATTTTGAGGTTTTTCTGCGTTTATTAGCCTGTTCCCCTGTGAGACTCTGTCTTCCCTGTTGATTGATCCCAGCTGTGTATCATTTCTTTGATTACCCTTCCAGTGTATTTAGTCTTGTCTGTCTTTGTCTGTTGTCGGATCCTCGTTGTGCGTCCTGTGTTCATTGTGCTCCCCGTTGTTCTGTCCCGTTGACATTTAACATTAAATTCATCATCATCTTCATCACAACCTGGGTCTCTGCGTCTCTCTTCACCACCTCATCCACACATCATGACACAATTTGCAAAATATTTGCCTTACCTGCTGCTTTTACACAAACTGAAGAGAAACCGGCTACTGAATGTGTTACACTTCATAAAATGATGGGCCGGGTCACTCCTCGTGTAGCATATTTATTCAGTTTTATCTGCGAACAGAAAGTACAGTAGTTACAGTAGCTGCTCCTAACATCTGCTGCAACAAGCTGTCCTCTCAGCAATGGCGGACTCCTTCAGCCTGCCACAGCTTCACCCGCTGTTGCATATGGTGCTACAGTAAATACACATACTCTTTACTGACATCACTGTACATCTATTCCAACATACTTTCATTAACTCACTGAACTCAAATAATATATAAGTTTCGAACACATTTTAGAACACATTAAGCCGACCCACTGAGCCTACATAAGCGAGCCAAGCGCGAGCCATTAGCCTCGTTACTTTAGCCTGGTGCTAACTCCGGCTTCACATCTAGCTCGGCAATGCAGCTATACCGAAGTACCTTTGTTCTGTCATTCCGTACCCATCAGAGTACGTAGATATATAGATCTACTAGCGTTAAGATCTATATATTCTAATACTCAGCTTACCTGGAAACAGAAAGTACAGCGGTTACAGTAGCTGCTCCTAACATCCGCTGCAACAAGCTGTCCTCTCAGCAATGGCGGACTCCTTCAGCCTGCCAGAGCGTCACCCGCTGTTGCATATGGTGCTGAGCGCCTCCGATGGCGAAACCCAAACATTGTTAAATCTAATAAATTCTAACGCTAGTTTCTGGCTGTGAGTGATCATCACAAAAACAAAATGGGGGGGCTACTAGTTTCATGACTCACTTTCATAGTGCCACAAATGACTACTGTCTTGTAGTCAGTACTCAGACATTGAGTATGCCAGCCTGATTGCAATGTGTGATGCTCAGTCAATCAAGTCATGAAAATGGGTTGCCACTGATGATCATGGGTGTTTTTGAATCATTTCATGCTGTTTTCAATTAAACTTATTGCTATATCTGCTCTTGTCAGGAAATTGAAACTTTTTCTTCTATATTTAGCATTTACATAACAGATGTGATCCATGTGTATTTGCCGAAGTGGGGATTAACTTCAAGTCGCATCCACTCATGTCACTTTCTTTGCTGTGCTTTGTGCTTGTTCTTTATTCTGACATGCAAAGTAAGATTTCTTTTTCTTATCCTTATCAGTCATTAGAGATTTTTTTTTTTCTAAACTGAGTGAGCAGATGGCTTATTGTGATTCTAGTTGCCTAAAATAATTAGATTTCAATTATCATACTGCAACATCCCACCAGGCTGAATAAAGTGTTGACTGTTGTTTATGGGGATGCTGTCCATCTGCTTTTGTGCATCTTCTGACCTGCCTTCTGCAGGACAAAGACGCATTTTTTCACTGTTTTTTGTTGCATTCTAGGATACAAAGGTACCTTGCTGATGACTTGTCTTCGGAGTCTTCATACTTTATGTTTATGTTCTTCCATTAATGCCATTACATAATTAGTAAACACAAACATAACCCTTTAGAGCAGGGGTGCCCAAAGTCGGTCCTCGAGGGCCGGCATCCTGCATGTTTTAGTTCTCTCCCTGGTTTAACCCACTTGGATCAAATGATGACTCGTTAGAAGCCCTAAGAGGAACATTGACTTGCTGAAAAGGTTGTTACTACCACCAGGGAGAGAACTAAAACATGCAGGATGCCGGCCCTCGAGGACCGACTTTGGACACCCCTGCTTTAGAGGATAACATAGACTTAATTAATAACCCCAAATTTACAGCAAAGGAATGTGAAGATACTGATGCATTACAGCATGCTGTGTACAAATGTCCATCTGCAAATGCTTACTAAAGCACAATACTAAAAGCTTTAACTTCAAAGTGGTTTCTCAACTTTTGACAGTGAAACTGGTTGATGCTCCCTCTACTTCTGAACTGCCAGTAGGTGTTAATTGTTCTCATTTATCTTGAAACAGTCTGTGAATTTACATTTTTTTCATGTGTGTTGTATTTTTTTTTTCTTTTTTTTCAAGGGTCAAGACATGTAAAGTCCCCAGCGGTTTTGATATTAGACCTTTTCTCTCCATGTTTTTGCCTGAGTCCTCAAACAGTCTCTCTTTTTCAACGCCAACATAAAGTCAGTCTCCAGAGCTTTTCTTCACTTTCCCTTTGAAAGAGATCTGGGTATATTTCTCCTTTTTCAGCCTCTGTAATTAATGGTGGGTGTTAACACGTATTAGTACGGGTTACAAAATTGGCAATTTAGATTTCACTATCATCTCATGATTAACCACAACAGTCATGTGAATGAAAAAGGACATTCCATTAGACATTTTGTTGAAAAAAAAAAAAAAAATCAAAAAATCTGTGGCTAATTATATTTCTATTTATGTCTGTACTGGACTGACTGAATTACAGATAGCATCAAATTAACCATCCTTATCTCATCAAAGCTATAGCATGTAATTAATCTGAAAAAAATCAAGCTCATCCACCTCTTCCCGGTGCTCCTATTGCCATCTGCAGAAATGCACTGCTCTCTGTCAGTTGTTATATTGTGCTGGACAGGAAGTAGGTTTAGCGAAGCAGAGAGATTTTAAATTACTTTGTACCCGAACTAGATTAATTACCCCTTACAGTGTTTTGTCTCAAGACCTCAGCCCGCTTTATCGATATCACAATGATGTCCACTCATAGGTCAACATTTGGGATCACAGCTAACTAAACTTATGAGGTTTAAATAGGGCAAACCTTCAAAATGCAGGTCAATAATGTGTTAATTGCATGCATGTAATATGGTATGATTGTGTGTAATCGTAGCCATTTTAAGGCGGAATAAACATACATGTGTCCCAACCTATTTCTCACTTGAAATTGTGTTGGATTCTTAAATTTTACAGACTATTTCCCTTTTTGCAGTTTATTTTATGCTGCTGGAATCTCTATCTTTAAATGTCCAAATGAAAAACAAACAAATATTTGTTTTCTCATATGACTGCACCTCATTAACTCCTAGCAACTTTTTGACCAGTTAAGAATTAAATAAATATCAGTTATTGGCTAATTATGGATTAAATGCAAAACAAGTAATTTAGGAATAAACTTCTAATGACCCATTTAATAATTAGGGTCTCCCAAATGATATGATAAATGTAGCAGAACTTATTGCTATAGTTAAGTTACTCAGTGTCTTAATAATTAATCATTGACAGACATCTTGCTAGGTTGTTTTTTTTTTTTTTTCATAGGTCAGCCAGGGAGCTTGAAATTATTATGATCGTAGCTAATACAGTTCTTTAATATTTCCATTCTGGGATATAATCATGAATAATTCAGTTGGATAACTTGAGAAGGGTATCTATCAACTCCTCCTGCAGTCTGTCTTGTCTTGGTTTCGCTGTCATTTATAAAATCATCAGACACCCATTGTAACCACAATTGCCTACTAACAAACAATATTTAGTTCCTACCACAAAGTTGAGTTAAATTAATAAAACACTGTTTGCTTCCCTATGTGACATGTTAATTAGAGTTTCTAAATATGGATGATCTTACCAAATGCAGTAAATTCTCTCCAGTACTGCTCCGATGCTGCTCAGCAGCCTGAAAAGAGTAGCACATTATTTTGCCGTACAAAGAGAGAATGACGGGGAGACACAAAAAGGGAGAAAACTCATGACTGGATTAAAATATGTGCATTAAATATATTGTAATTCTTTGCTTCCATTTGCTGTTTCACAGTTATTTCACTCCACTGCTCTAAGCAAGCCACCACACATTTTAATGGTTTATTAAAACAGATGTTTATTTCCGTAAATTAAATATTCAAGAGACATGAGATAATGAATTATCACCTTATTTTTAATTTTAATATAACTACTAAATTTTACCAAGAAAAGGTCTGCCTTTTCCTTGGTATTTCTCTTTCCCTTACCCACACATCCTCTTTAATTCAGCTGGTGTAGAGCTGGCTGCCTGTCCTGAATGTAAAAGACTACTGAGCTATTTCTTCTCAGAGCTCAAACACAAGAAGAGATTTTTTTTTTTTTTTTACTTTGTAATGCAATCAGTGGCGTCCCCAGTAAATCTTCATAGGGATAACCAAATGGGGCCAGTGAACATTTTAGGGAGACACACGCATAGTTTTTATGAACTTATCATTCATTATAAGAGGTCATGGTATTCTCTGGGGGGCAGTGGCCACAGCTCTCCCTGCCCACTGACTCCACTGAATATCGATTTTTGTTGTACATACCTTTAGCAAATCATTAGTGAACATTTGCCATTTTAACCAATAAGTACACAAGCAGTGGTTACAGTGATCTAAGTGATGAAATGCCTTCTTGCCCGTAGAGCCAGCAACATCTCTTCCGCACGCAGACACTGATTGTGTGTCTGTGTAGGACTGGCACACTGCTGTTTCAAGGAGCTCTTTGGGAACAATTATCTCACACAAACAGAGATTGCCTCATTCTATATAAAATAACACAAAGTGTGCATTGAATAATGTCCAAAATGTTTTTGTTCTGTTTTGTTGTGGTTGTCAATCACTACAAGTACAGAATTATATTGATATCTTTTTGTTCATTTTTATTAAAATGTAAAAATTTGCAAATACTAGGAATAAAATCAAAAGATTTATACACACACACACACACACACACACACATACACACACACACACAGGTGTGTGAAACTTGGATCTGTTGAGTTTATAAGTGCAATAAATATTATATAATTTCAGTCATCTATAGAATCTTTGAAGAAATGTTACCTCTTCGGGCCTTTTTTAATTACGATTTTAACAAGCTGAATGTTATTATTGTTATGTTATTATTCTGACTCTTATTACTTTCAGAGCAATAAGAATGGTAAAATAGAAAAACCCCCTCTTATTTTACTCTCAGACTTTGCTCAATTTACATTTTGCTGTTAAGATGTTTTTGTAAGTTTTCAGCTTTCAAGGTTTTAAAAGATGTGTCTCACTGACGCGTCTTTTAAGGTAAATATGCTGTAATAATGTGTTTCCCTTTCAGAGTGTAAATTAACACATTATAGAAGTAAAGAGTGCTATTTATCTGTGATGTTTCATATTAAAGGGATCAACAAGCACTTAAATTGCAAGTCATTATGCTCAGGTTGTAAATTGCACTTATATTGAATAATAATTTGCTAAATTAAAGTAAAGCTCAAGGAGCTGAAGCAGTATATAATTGCTTGGTAATCAATCTTTTTAGAAATTTTACTGGAACAGTCATTGATGAATGGACTAGATTTATTTTTGTATGCATTTTTTTTTCATACTTCAGTCATTCAGATCATGAAGCAAACTATAATATCGGACACAGATGACCTAACAAATTACATGACAAACTAATGCCATTTTTTTTTTTATAAAGTTCAGTACAATTTCACTTGACACCCCTAGACTTAATTACTATCTCACAAAAGAGTCAATAAATCACTTAAGTTGACATGTAGAGTATCTGACAACATGAAGCAGGCTGAAAGGTTTCAAAAAACGCACTTAACGTATGACCGAAGAAAATTCAAGAACAAAACAGCCATTGACTTCTGAACAGGCTTGCATAGCCATTTTAAGGCTTTTGATTCTAAAGACATTTCGAAAATATTGACTGAATCGACATGAGAAAAGAAAATGCATCTAACTATCTTTCAGAAAGCTGTTATGTCATGTTTATGACAGTGTAACATCATCCTTATGCACATCTCTTCAACTAAAGTATTACCAAAAATATAAACTGGACTATTATCATCAACTTGAAATTAAGGTAGTATGTGCCATATTCAACTTAAAAGCAGAATTATAACCATGACCAGGACATTTTATTAAACCAGCACATTTTAAAAACTTATTGTAGTAGTAATTTGATAAAGGTAAAGTTTTGTTGTTTTTTTGTCTCTCTAAGGGATCCAGTTCAATGATAACATGTACATTTGATGTGTATGAAACTCCAGGGTGCTGACATGTTGGAGTAACTCTGTCAAACTGAGTAAAATAATTGGTCCCTCAGAAATCAGACTGTTGCCAACCCCTTAATAAATCACATACAACCTTTTGTGGTATTTTTTTGAGTTTACTATCACACACAGATGTCCCTTTACATCACACGTATTGTACTGGGTGTAATAACATAGTGGTATTGCAGGTTTTTTTCTTTTATCATACTCTAATACAGACTGATGACAGTTCATAATAAAGTTGTTCTTCAGTAAACATAAAAGCTAAGAGTAATGAACCACATAGTGTTTTTATAATGATTTATGGCTCACAGTAACTATTAATGTTTTTTTGCATGAAAGATCCCTTAAGACTTGTTCATACAGAAGCTTTGTAACACACACACACACACACACAAAAAAACTTTATCCTGAACAGCTGTCTTTTGTGTAAAATAATGGCCTACAAATTATGGCCTGCCATGTTTAAAACTTAGTCTATCACAATTGTTTATTTGAAGGCTTTTATATTTCATGGGAGTGTGTCTGAAATAAAAATACATTCATCAAAATTTAATTATTAGCAGGTTGTACAAAGTGTAAAATGAATTATTTTCTGCAAAGTGCAGGCACTGTAATTAAGCTAAATTAAAATGCTTGAGGACAAATCTTTAAGCAAGTTGCATCTCCTGTAAAAGTCTTATGTCAAACCATGAAAAAGTCCTGAGGGCTGTATTCAAAGTACTAAATCACTATGTGCCACTAAATGCCTTGCTGCTGAAATGTGCTATACAAATAAAATTTGATTGATTTGTTTGATTGACTGATATATATCCTCGTGGTTAACTATTTAGCTAGTCGGGACAGGTGTTTTTGTAGTGGCTGGATATCTGTTCTGTTTAAGTGAATTTGTTCAAGTGTTTTGACAAGACTTTGTCAGCTTGACTACTGCTCTATTTAAGAATAACCATCAAAATAAAGTGAGAAAATAAAGATAATTAACAATAAGCTTTTGAGTTGTGTTGAGTGGGCAGAGGAGAAAAGCAACAAGTCACTAAATCATACTGTTATTTTCTGATACCTCTTTTCCAAAACATATTTTTGACCAAGTTTGCCTTATAAACCTGATAAAATGCATCAATTTTCTGATAAACGTTGACACCTGAATAAGGCTTCCTGGAGCACTGCAAAACTAGTTTAACCATTTTTAGCATTGTTTGAAACTATTATTTCTGGAAGTTATGTGTATGAAACCTCATTATGTGCCTCGTGATGAGCCTGCTCTCTGACTGTGAATGGTAGATCTTGATCGCTTCTCTATGGAGAAGGTTCCTTGAAGAAGAGAAACAATGTGGTATCTGTGACTTCCAAGGGTTTGACTTCCAGTCAAAAAAAAATCATATTCCTTTTTGATTGCTTAGTTTTGATGACTCAAACTTAACCATCAAATCTAACATAGTTTTAATGAGTTTATCATGAAGGAGGAGCCATTTGTGAAATCTCTTGGCAGACACTGTGGGTAGTAGTATGAGGAAAATAACACATGGGCATCCTATGTGTGCAAATGCATGTTGAATTCATTTCCATAAATGACAAATGCAAGAGCACCTGTTCCAAAACTAATAAGCAGATATGTTTTATTTATATATATATATATATATATATATATATATATATATATATATATATATATATATATATAAAATTATTTATTTATTCCTTATTCTAGGTGATCAACACTACAAAGTGGTGTTAATTTTGAACAGATGAGCATCTGTATTATGGGCTGATTTCAAATATGCATGAGTCATTCACAATGAGTTTAGGATCATTAAACATGAGTCATACCAAGATGTTGGGTGTACTTAGCTTGCATCGCCTCAGATTTATAGATATAAATCAAGATAAATGGCTGATCCTCCCACATTCATCTGCTAAAGGCGCATTTAAATCGATGTTTATATAAAAAGTATCAGGATATTTAAAAAAAAATGTTGCATATGAAAACAAAAATTTTTGTACTCTTTTTTGTTGTTAACGTTAAGCAGCAAGATTGTGTTTAAGATCTTAAGTTTCGCACAGAGCAGTTGGATTTTCCGATCTTTTTGTTTAGTAAAATCATTTGAAATGCATGAAATAAACAATGTTCTGTGGTGTGCCTGTCAAATGTTGTGCAATATCACAGCTGATTAACAAAGGTTGATTCAAAAACAGCGGACCTTTAATGTTTTTTTGTTTCTAAGCCGTTCAGTTGATCCAGAACGTGAGTAGCAGTGTTCTGGATGAGCTCTGTCTAATTTTTAAGTCTAATCTGTTCCTGTAATCAATTCAGATGCATGAATGAGATCTTGCTGAGACATTAGTCCTTTAATTCTGGAAATGTTCTTCAGATTATAGAAAACTGTCTTTTTAACTGTGTCAATGTAGCTCTGAAGGTTCAGATCTGAGTTCATCATCGCATCCGGATACTGGGCCTGATCGCTAGTTTATAGCTATAATAACTGAAGCTGAAGCTCTAGATTGTTCCTATTAGGTCCAAAGATAATAGCTTCAGGTTGTTTTTTATTTTGCTGTTCAGCTGGAGAAAGGTATGGTACATTCACACATTGATTTGGATGGATGGAGCTCTAAACAAATGAAATGTAGGGATTCAGCTACAAGTCAAGTGATTGACTAGGCTATTTGAAGCAGTTTTACTTTCCTTCTCTGAAGCCAATCAAGACTTTCCTTGGCTTTGTTTGGGTCTACTATGTATCTTGGAAAATCAGACTTGATTCACTTCAGAGTATGGTCAAAAATCTCATGGTACATTCGTCCACACATCCTTTCTCTTTTCATATAAAATCTGGTAGAAGCATATGCTGTAAGACCTCCCACATCCCCCGATAGAGAATATGTCCAATAAAGTTGCTGGGCAATTGAATCTGTGCTCTGTGGTGAGCCTTATTTCTCCTGGGACTCTTCTGCGCTTGTCTTCTGATTACTTGGCTTTAGGTTTATATCAATACACTAAAATCTCTGACACAACCAAGGTTATCAGAACTGCTGAAGTGTTCAAATTAGTTTTAATGATGACATGCTTTTGAAATTAGAGCGTTTTTGCATGTATGTTTGTTGTTTTGATCTAATACTTTCCGATATATCTTGCTACAAAGTAATATGGGTAGCAAATTCCTTCAAGTGGCCCAGTGACCTTTTCGCTTCATGTTGCTAGTTTTCATTCTCAGCTGAAAGTTCAAATATTCGTTAGGCTGAAATTGAAAGAGTATATGGAATACATCAAATATAGGGACTTTTTTTTAAAAAACTTTGGCTTTGTAACTTTTGAATTGTGGTCAAATTTATATATCTGTTAAGGTTTCCTGGGAAAAAAAAAAAAGTTAGGTAAATGTATTGTCTCGAGAAGTGACAGTTTACTTTTTTTTATTGTTAGATTTTTTTGTAGTGGTCAAAAATCTAATAATGCAGCTCTTGGGTACTGTTAACCTTAATGAGCTACATATTCCAAAACATTGATAAATTTGTTTGACTGCAGTATAAAATAAATTAGGACACACAGTTCCTATTTAGACGTTGCAAAGCTCACGGGCAACTTGATGAATAATACTGTAAAAAGAAAAAAAAAAAACATTTGGCCTGTGACAAAAAAAGAAAACTTATTCATCCAAATTAAACAGCTACATGGTATGGCTTGTGTTAATCTACATAAAAAAAAGTACTGTTTTGACCTGATTGCGAATGACTCATCTGTACAGCTAATCTGTACAGATCATGTCCACTTGTGGATTCAAACACACTACATAATAGAGATTCAAATTCCAGGATAGGATTTAAATGCTTTTTCACACACCTGATATGTTGTCAAAATCAAATAAAATTTTAATTAAAAGTATTGTGAAAATGCATAAATTATGTTCCTGTTATCTTTTATATAATGTATATTTAATGTGCTATGCGTTTCCTATCTATGTTTGATCAAACACCGTCTTTAATATCTTCTTAAGGATTAGAGGAGGAGGAATCCTCTGTGGTTTCTGCAGGATTCACAACAAAACACATTTTGAGAAGTGCAGCTAGTTTAAAGCTTTTCAAAAGAAGTATATAAAAAGAGACAGGCTAGTTTTTCTGTGGAAAAGTAATGAACAACCTCTTAACAGAGATGATTACTAGGTGTTACATCTTGAATGTATTTCTCTAAAGTCTGGTGTCTAAAATCTATTGGTTGTACTTCAAAACTTTTTTTTTTTTAAATCCACATTTAAGGTATATTGAAACAGTTATTTCCAAACAATTATAAATGTTTTGCCATGTAATTACATTTCTTCTGTTCCTTTATTTAAAGGAACAGAAACCTCATGTACTTCGTCCTTTATTGCTCTCTCTGTGCCATTAAATATTAGGTGAAAACTATCTTGTTCTAATGATAATGAAGAGTGACAGTTTATTACAAGTTTGTCACTGGAATGTCTTAATGCTGTCAATCACCATCTTGTACATGCTGCTCACATCCTCTCCTTTGCTCCCTGCAAGGCTACATAGAGTTCCCACACCAGAACCTGTCATGAAAGCTCAGGTTAGTTAGCATAGCCACATATGACAGCAGATAAAAAGTCTTCCTGAAACAACAAGTTCTTTCTCTCCCATTCGCACATTGAGCAACATGTACACGTGCCTAATTGACAGCACCAAGACTCACTTTCTGGCTCTGATTGGTTGTTTCTGACTGGATATGAGGTTGATGCCCCTGCTAACATGATTATTAGATGTCTGCCTTGTTCAAATTTTGGGTAGCACATAATGACTAACTTGGATCTTTCTAATGAATGAAAAATGTAAGATCAACAGATGTGCAACAACTTGACGCTTGATGTTACAGTAACCAATATTGTTTTAAAACAAGAAGCCATAAGACTGCTATGTGTTAATTTACTTTTACACTCAGCGGTGGTGTTTGTCTAGCAAACCAAAAAATATCAAATATAATTTATTTGTAATGGCTATACTGGCACACAATGCGGTGATCACAGCTGAGAGGACAGATGGATGGTCTGATGCTCCCATCATAACACAGAGAGGGACATCATTTATGAAGATTCAGCTAAGCGATAAACAGCCCATAGATAACACTAGCTTCCATAGTTCCCACTTTTCCATTTAATAACTGCACATTTACTGTCTCCGTTATCCCTTTTGCAAGCATTTTGCAGTTGTTTTGAAAACAGCTGTGGTCTACAAATAAAATTTACTGTTACTGTAATCACTGCATGCAAGTAAGCTTCACAACTTTTTGCTTACACCGAGCTAACATATTGTGGTGTGTAAAGTCAGGCAGTCAGCAATGCACGTTTTGCTTAAATGATCTGCTTGCCGGGGCAAATTTATGTTCTGTAGGAGGAAATTCACCATGTTCTAATTTATTTGATGTTACACAGCGAGAACAATGTGGCCATATGTTCCCCATACTAGATAACTATTTGGTCATAATCAGGGTATTTGCACTCTAATACTGAGAACTATTATTAGATTCTCAAATAGCCTAATGCCAGAAATGAAAAGAGGAAATACTCATGGCTGAACTTCAGCATATTTGTTTAAGTTGGGACTAAAACACATCACTTCTTTTTCATTTTCTTGCATGTCTCTTTTTATTTTCTCAATTTGTAACTTGCATAGTTTTCCACACTCTCAGCTACTGAGTCTGCAGTCATAAATCTCAGAGATTTTTTGCAATTGCTTTATGTTTGTTCTTTTATTTGAATGGTAAGGTAAGGTAGTTTTATTTATACAGCACATTCACAGCAACAAGCTGAGCTTACCTCACCTTACCTTTTTTATTACAGAAGGGAGGAAAACAATTGGAATGAGGTATGGAAGAGGTCAAATAATAAAACGACAGAATGACAAAGAAGCACAATGATTAGATCTAAAGTATTAAATTAGTCAGGCAGAAATTTATTTTCTTGTCTTTTCCACTGCAATGTTGCCTGTGTTCACCTATAAAGCAGATGTTTTTGGGAGAAGTTATGGCTCAGTGGGAATAGTATTCATATTGCAAAACAAAAATGATGGGTTTGATTCCAGCTTTTCTTCTGCCCGGGGCACATTGTGTTGATGTGCCCTTGGGCAAGGCAATTAACCCCCAAGTTGTTTACCAATCTGTGTATGAATGTGTGTTTGTGAGTGCAACTGGGAGAAGTGAGCTCTCCAGTAAAACACTTTACGTGGTCAGTATAACTTTAAAGTGCCATATTAATCCAACTGTGAAAATTAACCGAGTGACACTGTTTTCGATCCTTGTTTAGTTTGTGTTTAGCTGGTTCTCTTTAACTTTTATTAGTTTATCTTCATTGCAGTGTTTGGATATAGGTGTCATCACACACAGTCCAGGCGATATGCAGCTCCGTGACATTTGGATACAACATTGAGCAACATTGTAAGACTGATACAATTACATAACCGGAAAATAACAGTTAACAAACCATGTGCTTTTAAACACAGATGATCTGTGAACCTTGAGTTGAATTGTAGGAACAAGTCTGTTATGAAATATAATATATTTCATCAAAAATATTGTTAAAATCTTGGTTCTCATTTTTTAAATTCTAGAATTGAGTTCTGTGTCTTTTGTTTGCTTTTGACCCCCATACTTCCTGTTTCAACTTGTTTATCATTATGTTAAAGCCAGACTTGTTCAAACTGATCAGATACCAGTGAAATGTTTCTGAATTAAAATGACTCCGGATTGTGGCCAATCCGCAGACCTCCAGGTTGTGTAACAGGTTATGATGTTCCATATTGTGTCTAAAGAATTATGATGCAATGACAACTGAGAAGTAATATTACATTTTAGTTTGATTTTTATTCCCTCCCTTTTACTTTTTGTTCTAACCTCAGAGGAAGAAGAAGAAGAAGAAAAAAAAAAGAAATGGGCCTACGTGTGACTCTAGTTTTAAACAAGAGAAGAGAGATGTAAGGGATTTGCCTCACTGAGTCTGACATCCTTTGACTGTGAGGGATCCAGCCTCAATAACATAGGTGAAGTAAAGACATGGAGGGCAGTTCAGCCATCCTCGGTATTGGTGGGCGTCAATCCTTTTCTGCCATAAAGCAGAAAGCAGCAATTTTCTTCTTCCATGAGGCACAGACTATACTGCAAATTGCAGAGCCCTTTGTCAAACATTTCTGCCAATGCGCTGCGTGCCAAGGGCAAATTTGCTGCAGACTTTGTTGGTTTCTATTAAACCCTGACAACACATTGCTTTTAAATGGATGGATAGGGTTTGTTTTATTATCATTTTATATATTGTAAAGTATTACTTACCAAAGACACTTTCACGTATAAGCCTTTTTTTTTATTTTATTTCTTCTTGTCTTTGTTTCAAGAAATGGCACATAAGTGCACATGTATGGTAATGTATGGGATAAATTTGGGGAACAGGTTTTATTGTCTTGTAATGTTGTTTAGGTCCATGAAACCCCAATCTAGAAAATGCTGGTATTTTCAGATGTTTGGGGGAAGGTTCCACCTTTAAGATGAGACCATACAAATATCTTGAATGTGCCACAGTTGTTATGGCAGAAAACTAGTGCAGTGAATTGTTTATTGTACTTTTAGTTTGATACTTGGAGAAGCATGACAAAGATAAATGGATGGGGACAGGTTGAGAACTCTTCCACTGAAAACACCAGTGAGAAAATATTTCACAGATACATACATTATACATTTGTTTAGCTGCCTCTGTGTGTTCATGAAGACATGAAATGAAATACCAATCCTTCAGCAGAGCTGTCCATACACCTGACTTACTGGATTATCATCAGACCACATCTATTGAGCTAAATAGCGTTCCAAATTTGAAAATGATGAACTGATAAATGCTTAGATTGGGATGAATGAAAAACTAAATTACTTGTAATAGTAATTAGATGGCTGCTCAACAATGCATGCAATTTTATTCAGGTGTTACTCACTGTAACTTAGAGCCCAAAATCTGGATGATAAGTAACTTGGTAAAAAAAAGAAGAAAAAAAAAGAAAGAGATCTAACAACTTATTCTGTCACATGTTTCTCATGTAGTTGGCATGATCATGACATTATGAACGTGGCCTGATTATTACATGCCGTCTTTTCTGTTTTTTGTCTTTTTTTTTTATTGATGTTGCCTTGAAGTCTCTATTCTACACATCTTTGATCGCCAAACACTTCTGAACTTTTGACAAGTTAAACCACAAACCTTTGATCAGAAAAGGCAGCCAGTGAGTCTTCCTCCAATATTAGAGGACATGGCTTTCTGTCTCTGATGCTATTCTGTCTCTGATGCTAATAGTCTTCCCACATACGAGACACACACACACACGCACACAAACACAGAAAAATGGTGCAGTATGTTAGACTGTCTGATCATCGGTCCACAGCAGGCCCATGCTTCTTTCTACTCCCGCACTTTTTTACATACAGATGATTTTCCTGGATGTGGTGGAAGAGCATCATTCTCTTCCACCACTGGACTACCAGTGGCAGTGTTACTGAAGGCACCTTTGCTTGTTGGAAGGTGCTGCTGTTTCTAGCAGAGTCAAGCTTCAGAGGACAGTGGTAAACACCAGATTGCTGGTGAACAAGTCTTCTTTTTTTAATTACTTCTGGCTCATCAAGTTGGATTTTATGTTCTTGCCCTAAACTTGTCTTTGGCTTGATAGGGCCCCTTGTTTCTCTGAACTCCTTCACTGTGGCTGCTCTTTCTAGCTCTTGCAGGGCTTTAGAAAGGGTGGTGGGAGAGTGGAAGATTATAAGTACCAGAAAGAAAGGCTCACAGACATCCATCTGTGTATAATTGCTCTATAAATCATGTTTCACTTAGTGATAAATATCCTCAGATTAATTGACGTTTCCATATCCTAATTTTGCTGAGTGGGTCACTAAGTTTAATCTGTGCTAAACTCTTCTTCCCTAATCACCTGTGCAGTGACGTACCAGCCACCAAAATGTGTGAAAGATTTTGAGAGTGGGGTTGCTGATTTATTGGAGAGGGTTGTTGTTCTTGATCACAGCCCGGGTGAAAGATGTTTTTGCTCTGTTTCTTTTCATGTCTGGGCTGCTTTCAAACATTCAGTTAAGCAACTTCTTATCAAAAAGAACAATTTTGATCAAAATTACCTCTCTAGCAGTTAATACGTCTTGAAAGAGAAGGTACATGTCTGCAGTTGCTTTCATTCAAAACTCAAGGTTATCATTTCAGGGCATCATAATTTAACTAAGAATCTACACCAACTTATGCATTTTTCTTTCTTTTTTGTCTAAGCCAACTAAAGTTTTTGCATGGAAACTCTTGTGGTAGGTTGATGCAACTTCCATTGCAGCAGAGAGCTCAACTCTAATAGGAGCAAAACAGCCATAAATCAAACCCACTCATTAGAGTTGTAGGTAATCAGCTGTGGGCCTGCTGTGATTGAAACCACTGGGATAGAGTCACCAGAAATAGACAGAAGAACCATTTATTCAGGACAGAGAGCAACAACAGAGCAAAGAAGAAACTGGAGCACCAACAGCCATTAACATCAGACTGTGAGCACAAAGGAGCTTCTATGTCTGCAGTGCATCTGACGCACCTTTGCAGCTCATGCCAGAGATTAGGGAATCAATCTTGCCATAGAGGAGTACACTGAAATGTGATTTGTGACAAGTTGCTAGTAACCAACCAAACATATTTTAAAGTGCTCTTACTAAAATGTGGTTAAACACGTGTAGTTCATCGTTGATTTACTTCACAATCACTACGTGCCCTCGTCATGAAGCTCTTCGGTAAAGGTTGCTATGAAATGTGGGTCATTCTAGAAATCAGGCCCTCTTTATGAGGAACTCTTAAGAAAATGCTTATTCAGACATTGTTTCAGAAAATCTATTTTCATTTGGACACATGCGAGAAACTGACGTCTGCATAGCTATCAATCCAATATTTTGCAGCCGTTAACTTGTGTGGGTAGAACATAAAAACTTCCTCAAGCCAAGGAGTGAACATTTTCCTATTGTTTTCTTTTTTTTTTTTTTTTTAAATCAGTGGGAGGGGGATCATTTCAAATGCAATGGATACAAAGACAAAAAAGAAAGATGAAAAGAGACAAAAAAAGAAATGAAGGGGAGCAAAATCTTAAAAGGGGAAAAGGGAGGTAAGAATAGAAGAAGAATAGAGACTATAAAAAAAACAGAAGTCTGCATCATTACCTGTAGGCCACTCCCCCAACCCCCCACCTTAAAAAACCCAGGAGAGTGTATCTGTAAACACATCAGTCCAAACACCTTTGTGCGTGCTTGTGCATGTATGAATGTTCAACAGCGGGTGTGAGGAGCCCCACAGCACTGACCCCCAGAACCCAATGCAGACATCCAAAGGACCCCCACAACATTTGAGCCCTGAGCGGACCGTCACAGGATTAAACTCCCTGGAAACAGACCAGCAGCCACATCGCAGAAGCCCAAAGGGACTGGAATGATGAGTAGGCCACCGGCAGGAAGTGTGGTGGGGGAAGAGAGGGTAGGAGATGGTGGGGGCTGTCTGTGCGCACAGAGACACCCACACACACAACATGAGGCACATGCGTGCACCCACCATGCACCTACACGCACTCACTGTACTCACGCTATACTCCCAGGCTCAGGTATATAAATCATCAGGGTTATAAAACCATTTTGAGAAAACTAATAATCTAAGCAAGCAGAGAGCTACGGTGCCATGAGGTCATCTAGCACAAGAAATCATAAATGGAAGCTAACCAGAAAAAAAGAAGAAGAAAAAAACACTGACACAGTATTTGAATGATAATAAATGATAACGATAAGGCAATGTCTTAGTTTGCTGGGTAAGGTCAGAGATAATGCATGTAATTTCTCTTTATGAAGGCAGAGGCAGAAAGATAGTGGGATAAATTTTAAATAGTTGGCTACATGTTTTTAGACTGATGGGTGGGGTTCAAGGTTCACAGCAGATTTAGGAATGTTCTGTGAAAAAAAAAAATGTGTTTCTGGTCTGTAGATTCCAGGGCAGTAGTGATGCAGTAAAGCCTTCCTGGGATTCAAAAAAGGAGGGAAGGACACAAGAACACAAAAGTGTCAGATTGCCTTCACAATCCCATGTAAAGAGAAACTAACAGATAGAGCTCTTCTTTTAAGTATTAGACATTTCCATTGAAATTTGCTCTAATTATGTCTATTTAGAACAAGATTAATTATTCTTGTTCCCTGAAAATTTGTTTAAATTTTGCTCTTCTGGCTTTGCCGTCCTTGTTGAGAGAACCGAGCTGCCAGGAAGAGAAATGATGCAATGTTGAAAGTTAAAAGGGAACATTAAGATTCTCCTCACTGACTCTAAAACTAAATCCATTCTCAGTGGGTTGTGAAGTCTCTTCAGTCCGTCTTTAAATTCTCTCCTATTGTTTTCATCCATAAACTGTTCTTTAGTTCTCCTGTCTATACATTCTTCTGTTTCTCTTCTGGTTGCTGTTTTCATTCTGGCTCATGGGATAGCAGAGTTTTTTTTTTTTTTGTTTTTTTTTCCGTTTGTTTGTTTTTGTTTTTTTTGTTTTTTGTAGGGCACCAATTAACACAATTCTTTGTTCCCTCTATGACCAAATCTACAAAAGGCTCATGTTTTTTTTTATTTTTTTATTTTTTCTCACTGTCAGCCATACTTCTGTATTCAAGTTTGAAAGAAGGCACATAAAATAATCTTAAAAAGTCTTTCTAAGGAAGAACTGTTGTGAAGGACACTATCATCTTCAGTCGAGTGCATTAACTTTCTCTCAATAAAAGAGGTTTCCCTCTTCTTTCCTCAGTCCCAAATTGTTGCACCTCAAGTAGTGTTAAGGCTGTGCATCAATGATTCTAACATTTTCTAATGACTGTGAGCTGGGGGTCACTAACAACAAGAAATGTGTTTACTTTTTGCTGCAAAGGATTTCATGTTTGACTAAATGGAAATGCATCTGTTGGTGGTTTTGAAATACAAACGTCTCACTCCAAATGTCGGTTCATTGTTGAATTTGTCATGACTGCAGACTTTGTGCCTCCTCTGACATTATCTTTACTTATACAATTTCAAGAGGAAAACAAAAATTGCAAAACCATTGACCATATCCTTTCTTACAGAAGACACGGAAGTGCAGCAAAACTTGTTTTTAAATGTGGCAAAAGGTAATTGAAATGTTTGTAACACTGAGCATCTGGAACCAATATTAAAAAAAGAAAAGACGAAAGGGTTTGTTGGTCAGAGGTAAGTATGGCTAATGAAGTTTTACCATGATGAATTACATGGCTCACACACTTTAATGAACATCAGCTGAGTAACCGTGCTTTTGGTTATTTCTGTGAAAGTACATCATTAATCAGAGAACTTAATTAGTGATGGAGATTCAGTGGGACTGGGATTTATTTTTGTATGCACACGCTCATTTTAATTTTATCAATCTATTTTTGCTACTTCCAAGTTCCTAGCTTTGTTATGGACACTCTCATCAATTAGTGAAAAGCCTTTTGTGATTATGAGACACTTTGAACATATACATTAATGTGAACTTTAGCTACCAGCTAACTCTGTGAAGCCTTACTGTTTTCTTCATAGTTTAAATTCACACTCATTTTCACATAACAACCACTCATTATGTTTCAGCTGTGGGAATATTGGAGCCAAATTAATATAATTTGGCTCCAAATTATATTAATTTGGCTGTGTGAATATGTATTCAAGAATACATATTCACACAGTGTAACCTCACATCAACAAATATCCAACCAAACACCTAATGCATCTTTTACTTTCATATTGTCTTTAACTCAACTGAGGATAATCACCAGTGTTATCATGCAGCATTCTTTTGAATGAAGCATGTTGGAAGGGGTGGAGGGAGTTGTTAGAGATAATTCAACTTGACCTATTGTAAAAGATATATCCTACATTGACCTATTCAATGAATTAGACTACTGTTCCAAAGCTCATTTATGTCAGTTATTCAATTTGCAAAAATTGAACCACAAATTACATGCCACTAATTACACACAGACTGATTTTAAGCTTTTATTAAAGTTACTTGCAAAGATTTTTGCATTACAGCTAATGGCAATACATGTATGAGTAGAGTATCACACAAGACCAATAAAAACATGTGTAATTAAAAAGATGTGCTAGAAGCACAAACTAAAAGATATCCAAAGACACAAATTTGAGTCACGAAAACATTTGAACTTAATATTAAAGTAAATAAGCAACAACGACTAACTTGCTTCTGGCATTTTATCATACATATAATAAACAAATGCATGAACTTGATAAAGGAACAAACTTATGCTTGGTGTTACCTTAACAATATTACTACTCGGATTAAGTTGCACATTTGATCAATGACTTTTTTTAAAGACCAACTCAACTCACATCTTTCATGCCTAGTTTTGGGACTTGTTTGGAAAGACATGAGCTTTACGACGACTTTGTCCCACGTCTGGTTTTCAGTACTCAAGGTCTTTGATGTTCCTGTGTACTTGTCTACCACAGCATTAATTTGTGTACAATACCTGTATTTTCCTTTTTTTTTTTTCAAATACTAAAAAAAGAAGCTAAACATTTTTTGCACAATGTGTTATGAACCTTTTGTTTGTATAAAAACAGAATGGTTTGTTATCCCAGTCTTAACATGACTGGGATAACATGATTTAATTTATGTTTCTAATACGTTCTCATTTTCTCTGTCTGTTCTCCCAATGCTGCCTCCCAAATGTCACCTTTGGATGTGAAAAATGCACACATCTTACTTATTTACTTATGTAAATAAGTAAAAAGTTGTATTATATAAGATATGTTAAAAGGCATGTATGTTTGAGGATCTTGTGTTTAGCTACCTTCAGTGCAGTTTTGTTTAGGCAACAGAAAATGATTTAAAAAAAAAAAATAAAAAAAATATCATGTTGCTTATTCATCTTTCTGCTTTGCTAAATTTTCTTCTTTATGTTATCAACAGCAGTGCTATCAAAGGTCTATGTTTAGCAACCTGTATGTAGAGAGACACTCAGTTTGCTTGTATATGATTTGTTTACATTTTGAGGAAAGTTCATATTTGTCTTGTAGTGACCTCTTGAATGTGGACCAAGCTGTTGTAAACAGTGAGGGTGTTGACATTTAGAGGTGGTGTACGCACATAGAAGAGTGTGACTCAGTCAGTTTGCTTGAGCGGATTTGAACTGATCTTCAGGGGTTAAGCAGACTTTTGTTATTCATGGGACACGCAGCTGCTTAGCGTTTGGGATTTGCACACTGCACTGAGTTGTGAAATGAAACAGACATTCCCTCATTGACTTGAGTTAAAGTGAGGTTTTCTTTTCTGCTGATTGATCTGATTCATCTTCTGTCTCTATTTTATGGCGTTATTTCCACTTGAGGAAACAACATAATTGAACAAATACTGCCAATATATTATTTAATTTCTAAATTAGCAAATGCACATTTTGAATAGATTTATTTTGCTGTGCTTCTTTTTTGACAGCCTGTATCTTAGAAATGTAAATCTATTTATTTAAAGAAATTAATTAAAAGCTAAATATTCATTAATGTGAGTCTGATCATAGTAGCGTGTGGTGTGAAAAAAGTAGAAAGAAGACGAAAGATGAAGTTTTATATTAGTTTTGTGATTAATGTAGTAAGTGAAGCTTTTATCTTAATTTTCTAAAAAGATTAGTTGATGTTTTATTTAGAATAGGTCCTGTGTATTATGTGTAACATTATTATTTCACATTATAGATGCCTTCTCCTTTCTGAAGTTTCTGCTTGTTGAACTTTATACCTCTCTATTTTTTTATCTTTGCTCACCCATATATCTATTTTTTTTTATGCAGCACGTGTAGCTTCATCCCAGCCCCAAATGTGTGCTGATGCTGCAAAATAGTCTCAGACAGAAGCATTAATAACATTTTAATTTTTCATATTGAATCCCATTTAATGTAAGATGCTACAGTAATTTCAACTACCTGACTTATGAAGATTGTTCATACTCTAAAGAAAACCATGATACAGACTGCAGTAATCAACTCTGACTTTTTTTAATTGCCTCACTGCTAGAATCATCTGAAAGAGTGAAAGGACATGCAATGGGTGCACCTTTTATCTATCACTGTATTTCTTCAAATCTGATATTCAGTGAATGATTCTAAATATATATATTTTTTATTTCTAAATAAAATTTATTAGTATTCAAAGTCCTTCAGACAAATCAGATAGTGCTTCATTCACATGGCAAAATTTGTATGCCAAATGTCCTGGTTTTCCACCTTCAACAATCATAAGTATAGAGAGATATTCCTCCAGTTTGTGGTATGTTAAGAGTGATCCGGTCAGCTCAGGAGGACGTCAGGACCCTCAGATCTAAAACTGGGGATAAATGGTAAATGGACTGAATTTATTCTGAATTTACTGAATAAATGGTAAATGGACTCTTATAGCGCCTTTATAGTCATTTTGACCACACAAAGAGCTTTACACTAGAGCCATATTCACCCATTCACTCTCACAAAAACACACACATTTATACACCAGATTGGTAGGCAATAAAATGATATTTATTATGGTCCGATATTGCATAGTGTGCAGTGTCCCCCAAGGACAAACAACACTGCAGTCTGTTCAGTGGTTTTGAAAAGTCAGCTGACAAATTTAAAATATTGCTGTTTAAACCAGGAATAATCGTTTAAAATCTAAAATGTTCTGGAGGAGTGTCAAACTTGTTTTAAACTCAAATTTCTAACTTGAGAGTGGCTATGCTTTTGATTCTTGATTTTTTTTTATTAAGGTCACTGCTGAGGTTTATCTCCACTTCTTTAATAAAACAGTAGAGTGAGTGATGTGGTTTTGTTTATTTTTTTTCTTCTATGCTCAAAGCCAAAAAGATAAAATCTGACCAATTCAAAATTTATTTGGTACAGCCTCCTGTCAGCACCACACAACAAATATCCCACTATCGCCACCCAGGACTCTTATTGATCCAGTATGCAGTCTAGTTCTTTTTTTCCTTTGTTCCACTGATTAATTTTTTTCTTCTTGTCACCTCCTTCGCTTTATTTTATGATTTATTCCTGATGTAATTCTGGGGAGAAAAAGACTTGTGTGGGTGAATTTATATGTCTGCTAATTCTTTGATTTATTTGAGAATGCAAAATCAAAGCATTGATTCTGTAAATGATCTCTTTGCCCTTGTTGATCCTAATTTGTCATTAGAATGTTTAGCATGCAGGACACAGTCTGTGTCTTAGAATAAGATGCCTCATTGATTAAGAAAATGTGAGCAAAGTTGTTTTTTTTCCATCTATTTTTGGTGTGTATTATAAGATCAGACTCTTCTAACTTTACCAAGTATAAGTATAGTTCACATTTCTTTAATGCTTTGTTCCATAAAATACATAGCGGCACAAAGGCGCATGAAGAGAGATGTAAAGAAATAGTCTGCATTGATGCTGTCTGAAGACTCTTAGCTACTGCTTACACACAGATTTTTTTTAAAAAGAACCCTGATATGCTGCAACACTTATTTAGATGGTAATTCACCAAAGAAAAACATCACACATCGGACGCAACCTGCTTTAATAGAATCAAGACGGGATGTTCTTTGAAGGGAAAAGAAGTCGGGGGTTTTAGCACTTTAAAGTCAGACATGCAATACCAACGCAGACCTAATTTTTTGAATCTGTCCTTATTTACATTCTGCACCATAATTGGTGTATCGTTTTCTCAACAAATTAACCTTATTTAAAAAAGGTAATTTTTAATTAATAATTTCAAAGTATAAAGTCAGATATTAATTTGATTTTGATTACGTCTTTTGACAAAATGTAATGTTTATTTCATGTTTTATAATTGGTTGCTGCTTTATGTTTTTATTGAGTAAAGCATTTTGAAGTGCCATTTTACAGAAATGTGCGATAGAAATAGACTCGACTTAATTTGGTTCAGTTTGTGCTGCTGACTTCTTGCTGCTGTTCTGCAGAGCACGGTCTCTGAGCTGTCCATGGTGCTGAGCATCAATAAACTTGTTTCTGTGGTTTTAATATCATGTTTCATGATGTCAGGAGAGGTTTTATGATGAATGCAACTCACACTGATGGTCAGGCTTAGACACTAGACGAGCTAAAAGGAACACATGTGAGCAACATGATTCACTGCCAAGGTTAGGCACCTACATAAATACAGACACATGAGTATACTCTAATATAGTGTGGGGCATTAGTCAGCTGGTGGAGACCAAGCAGCATATAAAAACCCAAACAACCTGTTGGCACTGAAAGTCTTTAACCGTGGCGAAAGAACAAGGCTGCCAATGGAAAGAAACACAATATATTTTATATATATAAAAACTAGCAGAAGTATTTTAAAATAGATTCTGTTATCTTCAAGGAGACGATATTAAGACTTGACCTGCATGTGACATGCTGTTTTCCTAGTTTTAATAATAAGGTGAGCAGAAGCGTTCTGGATCAGTTAGGCAGACCTGTGAAAATACTGTTTCCATCATCAATTTGACTAAAGGCTAACATAAAATAGATTTACATAACATGCATTTTTCCACCCCATTTTTGACTCCTTTTGGACCATTTGAGTTTCCCTTTCTAGGATGCCTCTGCCATCTTTATTTCTGTGTCAACTGGCTCTGCTTAAAGATGACCAGAGATACCCTCAGTATTGTAACAAATGCTACAAACCAGAATGTGAAATCAGACATTATCAGTTAATCAAGTGGCACATATTTCTAATCTAATAAATAATGAATCGACAATCGTAAGTCGATTAATTGTTTGCGTCCTTAGCATGAAGTTATATTTCTAAACTAATTCAAATGAGAAATACTTGATGTAAGATAAGTGTAAAATTCAACTGTGGATTTTAAAGTGCATAAAGGAATTTTTTTTGCTATTTTCAGTAAAAAAAAAAGTTTGTACAACTAAGAGCATAATTTAGTTGAGCATAAGCAACATATATCAGATGTGTTGGGTCAGTCGTGCAGCTCGTCGGTGGTCACTATCGTGCAACATGCTCTTCTGATTCTCTCTATCTTTCTAGTTTTATGGGGCTTCAACATCTATAGCTTTTTAGGTACTGTGTGAACTGAGCCCTCAACCGAAACATGATCCCCACTGCATGAGAAGCCAACTGTAGAGAGCATGCCTGTCTCAAAAGCCAATATGGCTCTGGCCTTCAGATGTTCAAAAGGATGGGTGAGCTACCAGACTGTGAAGATTACAAACTGGGTGTAAGGTTTTCTGCTGCTCAGCCTTTCTTTTTGCCCTTTTCACACAGTCACAGTGAGCTGTGTGGCAAACTGTTCCGCTTCACAAGTTCTCTCAACGTATTCTCTCTCCCAACTCATCACATACTGACACTTGATCACGTGTCCCAAATTTTATTTCTTAAAAACAAGCTCTGACAGATGGAAAAAATAAGTTATTGTGGCCAAAGGTTCTGTAAGTCTAACCGAGCTTGGAGGGTATATGAAAGGAACTGGCTTGTAAACTACTGAAAAAGTGAACAATTTTAAAGGCAAGACGTGTTGAAGGAGAAACTGATGCAATTCCTATCCAGTTACATGGAGTCCAAATCAAATTCAAATCATTCTAATTCGTTCTGCAACACTACCACATTGACTGTATATTGTCCTATACAGCCAATGGAAGATAGGACAATGACCACTACCTCATAAAACCCCAACAAATGAGCAGCGCTTCAAGTGAAAAAAAAGTGTTTTTAAATATAAATCATCAGTTATGAACATTTCTCATCAGTTTGGGTTGTATGTTTGAAAATTCAAGCTACAGTTTCCTTATCTGTTCAGTTACTACTGCTATGTCCCCATCTCCTGAAAGAGACTTATCACTAATGTATGCTATATCGACAAATATGTTATCTTGGTTAACTTGACACAAATTCATTATAGTCAAAGGGTCTGAATCCTTTCATTTAACATGGATTGCTTTCTTTAAAGTACTGAAATCAACACAGTCTAAAATGTGTATTATGGAGGTCAGTACCCCGAGGCTCTGTTTAAATTGAGGCCACATCCTCATATGATGTGAACTTTGCACTTCTGTAATGATAGAGTTTGTTCTCCTCGGCCAGAAGGATAATGAGAGCCCCCTTGGTGAACAGTCCTTGGTCACATCCTCTCATGTTGTCCATTGTTTTTGCCTTCAGCTTATATAGAGTTAGACAGTTGGTCTCTTTCCTAGAGTCTGTGACATCCAGAGGGAATCGGTATTGAAGTTTTACATTTCTAGTTTTGAAATAACAGGTAAAAGGATGTAAAAACTGCTTTAAACATCAAAAATGTACTCTGGAAATGTCAAAACTAAATAAACAAAATTAGAAATAACAGGGGAGGAGCATAACATTGCCTGTGCCCGAGTTTTAAAACCACAACACAAATTCTCTGTCCTTTAATAGTGAGCGGAGGCAGTGAGCAACTCACTGTGAGGCAGCAGCCCAGCTTCTCTAGAAAACTACAGTTTTAGATGTTCCGCCACTCCAGCACAGCTGATTTAAATGATTGCATTACCTGCTTTGCATGCCTCCAGTTGCCATAAAAGCTTGTTAATCACATACTCACTTAATTTAGGTGTGCAGCAGCAGGTTAACACCTAAAACATGCAGGACCGTGGGTCCCGAAGATCAGGGTTTGACATAGAAAACCATCTGCGTGCTGACATTTAGTTTAATTTCTCCGTCCTGGTAGAAGGAAATATTTGCTCTGCTATTTAAGTGCTTATTTTAATCATGCATTTCATGTCCCACCATTGTTTCTGTTTCAAGGGGTTTTTTTTTTTGTTTGTTTTGTTTTTCCTTTGTTTTCTCCTGAAATGTTTTAACCTGAAGCTACTCATCAATGTGTGAGCAAGAGTATAGATCTTAATCTAAAAAAAAAAGCCTTTTACTGAAGTGATCTGGATGAGTGCCTTGCTTGGAGGCACATCATTTGGAATCTCAATTTTAAAACCATCAGTTAAATATGCTCATCTCTGATGAAGGGGAATGACCAGCAGCTCAAGATTAGCTCATGCAGTAGGACAATGAGAAGAAGCACACAAGCAAGTGCACTGCTGGATTATTTAAAGAAAAAAAAGAGAGAAAAAATAACAATAATAATAAAAGAAAGATAATTTTGATGTGGTCTAGTCAATGTCTAAATGATATTGCAAGTCATAATGCCAGCTTTTTTTTTTTTTTTAGCTAATTTTAACTTTTATTTGTTGTTTGTTTTATATACACACAAACGACATGAAATATATTCAACTATTGGAAACAATATATTAATGGTTATTCTGTTTCCACAATAAACTCACCTCCATATATTTCAAGTCTGGCTGAGTTGGCCAGGAACAAACATCCAGACCTCGCATGCTGGTATTCACTGCTATGGAAAACCAAGCAGGAAGCAGGCATGATGAAGTGTAGGTAAATAGGTGATTAAAATGTTTTAATTATGCTAAAAGGCTCCATGTTGCGCTCACCACTCTTGTAAGCTCCGTCAAAACAGCATGTTGGACACAGTCCACATTGGTCAGCCGCCCATCACCGTAGAAACGCATGGCAAGACAGAACTGGCAACAACACACACACATTCAGACCGTGTATAAGTATAGATTGGCTAGTTATCTATCACACATGTCAGTGGTCAGTTTAAGAAAGAAAGTCCAGAGGAAACCCGCACATTCTTCAGTACTGGCAGCATCAAGACAGTTAGATGTGACCTTTTAAATGTGCGGGGATGTAATGTAAGAAGGAGGTCAGAGGAGAGGCGTGACACATAACACTGTACGTTCACATTAAACACTCTGCTCCTGCATGAGTAGCTATATCCTAGAAAGCATCTATTGGACAAAAAAAAACATTAAAATGCCAAAAAATGAAACACTTTGTGTGTATATATTTACTCATAAACAAGACTCTAAAACAGAGAACGCAATACACTCAAAACTGACCATCGTACATGTACAGACATGCTTCTTCCCTGGTGCTTTCAAAGGTGACTCTGTGGCATCTCCATAGAAACAAAATCGATGTTGGCTGTGACCATTAATCCATTGGCTGAAGAGAATTTGGAGCACCAGGAAGCTGTTCCCATGTTTCCTCTTGGATGGTCATTGACTTAGCATTTAAAAACCAGATCTTTGGAGAAATGACAAAGCCATTTTAGACTTTACTTACTGTACTGTATATGATGAATTACTACAGAATAATAGCTGACACATTCCTGCTTCACGTGACTTGTTTCTACTGTAAGTAAGCAGTGTTCATTATTGTCTGCTAAAACCGAGTTTGTGATACAGAATGAGTAATGACTGCTGACACTTAACCATAGTTATGATCTACTTCAGTGGATGGAAAATTGCTGAGGGTCAGACATTTATCAGACATGTTCCTTTGTGGAAGTATCTTTCTCTTCAGCGCAGATTGTGACCTCTGTTTCTGAATGAGTGGCTTTGTTACATGATTCTTCAGATGCTCATCTTTTCTTTGAGATCCCTGAGGATGGTTTATTCTATTGCCGTGTCTTCATAATTTCTGTCTGCTTATCTGCTTTATCTGCCTTATTGTCCACCTTTATTCTTTTCTTGCTGTTCTTTTTTTATATCCACCCACAACTCTCTTAAAGATAGTATTGCACTATTCTTGAATAATTCACATTCAATCTCAGGGTTATTGGGATTATCTGAGTGACTATACTTCATCATAATGAATAACAGAAATACCCTCAAGAAAGTACATAAAACCTTTACCAGGCTAATTTTTCTTTGTCTCTTTTTACAAGATTCCTTCACATCACAACTAACTTTGATTTTAACTTTGGGAATCACTGATTCTGAGTTTTAAAAAGCTAAGCGAATTTCTTCAACTCAACTGAACAGGATTTTTATCAACAGGTTAACAAATGATATTAACACACAAGTAATTGCAGTAATTCAACTTGAAATAAAACGAGGAATAACTTTTTCAAAGCTTTAGGACTTCACTGTGGCTGAAGATTTTACCTGAGGAAAAAAAAAAGAGTAATTTGACAACTAATCTCGAATGTGTATCAATTTCAAAAGAGCTGTCAGAGATCCCTCCAAGGTGTGGTGATGAGAGATGTCAAGCGCGAGAAGACCTTCCACTCTGCTGCTAGGAATACCAGATTTTCTTTTATGTTTCAGGTTTAATCTGTAAGTTTGACCTCAAACTCAGATGACATTTTTTTAAGCCAATGATGTAAAGATACAAAGATGTCGCCGCATGATGTGTTTTGACAATATCTCTTCTTGTGCCTGCGGCAGTTTGAGAAGATCACTGCTGCTTGGAGTTTGATCTGCTTGGTCATCTTTTCATTTTGTCTTGTTTGCATGTTAAAGCTACCACCTGCATAACTCACTTCCCTTTCGCTACACGTTGCATCTTGTAATTTTGTTGGTCTACATTTCATCTGTAGATGACCAGAACAAGTTAAAATAATGTGTTTGCAATCAGTACAAACTAAAATAGCAACAACATAAACATTGCATTAAAGGCCAACACAGGCAAACCGATAATTTACAGAAAATAGCTGCCGAGCAGAATATAATGGCCATATATTATTATTATATACTGCCTGTAAAAAAGTATTTACTGCATTGGATTTTTTTTAAAATCATTTTCATTGATTTTACAAATCAATCATGATCAACAGGGTGTAACTTTTTGTGAGACTGGAAGAGAACTCTGAGGTGAACATTAATTATAAATTTAGGCACGTCATGTTCAGGGCCTTGCAGCTTTGTGTTGAGGGGGAAGAAAAGAGTGGATGAACTAAATAATTGTCTATAATAAAAGGTTTCATTAGAATAAACCTTGTCTTCTGTCATCTAATATAAACTGGTTGCTTTGCTTTTCATGACATTCACACGCTCCATACAAAACCCCAACAATACTCTAAAGCTACGTGAACAAAGGTGGATGTAAACACTTCTCATCAACTGTTGCCAAAGTAACTGCACATCATTAAGATGCAAGCAGGATGTTAAAGGGCTAATTAGGTTATGTCTCATGACATTTCTAACAGAAGACTTTGTTAAATTCTGCCCATGTTCAAAAAGCATTACCACTATCCAGACTGAAGTTCCACGCACTAATTTAATGTCTCTGAAAGGTATTTGAAATAGTTAAGTAAATGTCCATTCGTACACCAAAAAGCATTAGTGAAGCCTAAGGTACTTTACAATTGGAGATTGAGTTTTCTTAAATAAATATAGAAATCCAGACATTTGATTATAAATTGATTTTATAGAAGACATTGGGAAACATTTTGATTTGTGATGTTGACACTCACTTTTTGTATTGGCATACACCGTGTACATAACCTTTTTTTTTGCTTACATTTGCATAAACTTTGCCTGCATATTAATTATGCTAACATTATTGAACAAAAAGTATGAACAAATATTCCTCTTTCCCAAATACCAGTGAATCTATCCACTGACATTAGTTTATACAATAAAAAGAAGGGTTATCAAAAACTGCTAATTTTTGGTAACTCACCACATTTTTGGCATTTTGCTGAAGGGGGATTTTGTTTGTTTCAATGAGCATATCTCTGCTTAATGGATGACTGCATGTTACTAATAAGTAATAAATATTTAAAATTATTTAAATGACTGAAAACATTACATTTATCTCTTTCCCTCAGATATGTTTGTCATCCATAGTGTTTACTTTATTGCATAAATTATGGATATCTGTCTTATAGAGGCAAAAAGCTTGCAGAACAGAAAATAATTGACTGGCTGTGAGAGACATCAGCTGAAAATGACTGGGAAGAAGAAGAAGAAAAAAGATGATATTTAATTTTCCTTGAACCTTCCAGAGATATACCTCTGCATGAATTAAGCGATAAACAACCAAATTTATGAAAATGAGGAATATATTAAGCTAATCAGCTGTGAGTATGTTTGCTCATCTTTTTTTTTTAAACAAGTTCAGTGTATTTAAAATCAGATACGTCTTTTTTTTTTTTTTCTTTGGGAGAGTTGCACAATAATCCAGTTTCTACAAGAGACTAAATATGTAAAAACTGTAGCAACAATATTCAAATTTGAAGAAGAGGTTTGTTCCACATCTTTGTACAATTCACATTTTAAAGTTTTTTTTTGTTTTTTTTTTTGATTGAACCAGCAAAAGTTAGTAAAATGCTGAAGAATTCTAGTAATTTGTGTGTACAAAAAAGTATGTTAGTCTTTTTTGTATGAAAAAGGACAGATTTAATATTTTGTTCTGTTTCTTTTTGCCTTTGTGACAAAGTACATCTGCAGTTTCAGAATATTCTGTTTTGCTCATTAGCTCCGAGGAGATCTAGCTGTAAGTGGGAGATTCCTCCTCCTTCACTTGTTGAGATTCTTCACCTTACTGATCTTACTCAAAGTTATGCTTTGTTTCACAAAATGAAATTATTGAAATGCCTTCATAAATATTTATGGAGGAATATGACAGAGACCGGTGGGCATTTTCTTTACAAAACTGAATATGATGGAAACCCAGGGAAAATGTAGGATTGTAAAGAATGACAGGCCCATAATGACATGCATAACGTAAATTTTTGAAAAAGATTTTTTTTCTGGCTTATATGATTTGATTTTATCTTTAGTGGTGATTGGTTCTTCTTTGAAGATGAGCACTGCTTTGTAAAATGCAAATGAAAAAATGCAAATGGAACTTTAAATTATAACTACTTGTGTGAAAAGTTTAAATAAATATTTTCTGCAGCCCTATTCAGGCCAAGCCTTTACAACTATTTCGTCAGCCGTGGAAGCTACCGAAAGGCTTTACTGAAGTGTATGGCTTATAAAGTTTTTACATCTTCCAAAACCTTGCAGACGATACGAAAACTGAGGTCAGACAAAAACACATGGAGCCTAAAACTGGGGAAAAATATAATCACACAGTATGTGTGCACTGCAGGCACACAGAACACTAAATCCTTTGTCATATAGCCAGAAGCACATCTTTGGGTTCTCATTTTAAACATAATCATTAAGCCATGGCAAGTCTCAAATAGTACTGTTGGGTACTATAAGTCTAATTGAAATACGTTTGGGTACTATGAGGCTGGACCTATTATTGCTCCTGGATGCCTCGGTTTTCCCAGCTTTGCCTTTACGCCAATAGAAAGCAATAATTTTCTTCTTGACTGAGGTTAGCAGGAACCCTTTACTTGACAGACTTGTTTTCATCTTCTTTTGTGTGAGTACTCAAAAGAAGAATATATTGTTTTCCTCAAACTCGGTTCTAATATTGGAAGTGCTAAATCAGAACAGAGGAATTTAGCTGGAGGGGGCAAAAACGTATTTTTGGGGGGAGACACAGTCACTTGATATAAATACACAAGCAAACATTTATGTAACCTTTAAATTAAATAAACATGTTTTAATAATGCAATACAAATAATGCTAATGACAAGTGGCATGTAGAAAATGCTTAGTGATTATGCTCAGATTAGCAGAAACATTAGCTCATATGTTGCAGAAATATAAGCGTCTAATGTTTACAATCTCTGTCCATCTCCTTAAATGCAAAATCAACGTACTCAAGTAAGAGTAGCAATAGTTCATATTACTCAAGTAAAAGTGAAAAATGCAGTTCAGTAAGACTGTGAAAAGTACCTTTTCTTCCAAAAAGTTATTTATTTAAGTAAATGTAACCAGCATTTCCCACCTCTGTCTGAAAAAAGATAATAAAATTAGTAGCTTACTCTTGTTATCTAACTATATATAATATATTGTCATGGATTGGGTCGTCATCTTTTAGTTAACATTATGTGCATCCAACAGCATCACTCAACAAACTTGGTTTGCTTACAAGTGTATAAATCACATACTATGTGATTTAAACCACCTCAAAATGAACATTTATTCCAAAAAAAAAAAAAAAAAAAACTACAAAAGTTTTTTTGCTTTTCACTGGTTTGCTGACATGATTCTAACAACAAGCATGAACACCTTAACGTGCATGTTGCATTTACGGGCGACTTGGAAAAACACAGCATGTGTTTGTAATTGTTGTAACAGCTGAAAAAAAAGTGTGAGGGGCAGAGGGCAGAGGCAGAAGTGTGGAAGAGCCATTTCTGTGTCAAATCGATGTAGGAATAATAGAAATTTGTCCATTCTGAGATAAAAATAAGAAGCAAATAAGTTCAGGGAGGCCATGGCTGACTCTGTAGATAGGCAATATCCCCAATGTTTTGGAGAAACTGATAATAATGTAGATTTTTTTAATGTGCATTTCAAAACTGCTCTGTACTTTAGCAGTTTGTCTTTGTTGCAGCACTGGGACAATAAAACAGACTGATTTCGGATCGCATTTGTGAAGTACACAGATATTATTGATAAAATAACCGTTAAGTTGATATAACTTTCAACTAAGCTGTTGTCACCTCGGCAAACTATCTTGTCAAATACCTTCCTCAGTCAAGAGACTTTACATGCTTGCCACCCATTTGTGTGCTGGATTGTAGCTTATTATGTTCAATTAAAATTAATTAGACTCTTTGCAAAAATAATGAGGGGCCTGTGCACAGTAAAAATGAAAACAGTGTGTGGTGGTCTGAAAACTATTACCGAGTGCTCACTTTTCCTTCTGGCTTCTTACCAGTTTCATTTAATTTAACTAAATAATATCCAGACTCCGTGCAGCTTTCTGAAAACACAGTAATGTAAATCTGTCTATGTTTTTATTTCTGTCTAATCATTTTAAAAAGGAAATGTCTTGTTTTTTTGTTTTTTTTTTCCTTCCACAACTCATTAAACTTTGCTCAATATTTCTGTTCTTTTATTTAAAGTTGATTAAAATAGTTTAACAAAAAGAAACCAACAAGTCTACATTTAAGCAAATATTCTGTATTTTCTAACTTCTCTGATTGAGGAATCCTGCTTGGCAGAAGTCTACAGACGATGTTATAGGGAAATTTGCAGAGATTAAGCATAAGATAAAATGTCACAGAAAGAACAGTTCTGCCCTTTTTTCTCACAACTTTAAACTAAGCACAAACTGCAAAGCATTATGGATGTTCCACAAAGCTGCTAATATATCATTAGAGAAGTACACTTTCATATTCAATTTGTAAATGTATTAGTTTTAAAAGTTATATTTTGGCTCTATCGTTGCTAATATTCAAATAGTAACTCTAATACTGTATTTTCTAGTCCACTCATATTTTCCAATATTTGACAGCCAGTGTACGGAAGAGCAAACATTTGCTAATTGGGTGTAATTATTTTGAAGAGGGTATGAGGTGAAAATATGACCACTAATGTTATCAGGTTATCCCAAGATGAAACCTCCTTGTTCTGTCTCCTACTTGGTTTCTGACCCTCATTACACAGTTCATTTAGTTCAGGAGAGAAAATCTCTTGGTGATTTACTGGAGGGTGGCTGCACAGACAGAGCCATAATGTCAACAGTTCTTTCTAAATGCAAATTAACAGATTAAACTGACAAAAAAGTTAGAGCAGGAGAAACCTTTTTTTTTTTCACTTTAAATGTAGACTTGTTGGTTTCGTTTTGTTAATTTAGTACATGAAGTTTTTTTTTAAACAAGTAAGTGAAAAAAAAAATATTTTCAAGATCATCTTTCACAGCATAGAAAAAATGGTATGCAGTAGTTTTAATTGTGCAACCTTCTACATAGGCCACTTTTTATGTCTGTCTTCATATGATGCAAGGTTTAGAGGATGCAGAATAGTTTGCTGATCATACACAATCACAAAACTAGACAAGTTCATTGTAACATCAATTGCAGCAAATTGTCGAGGTCCTCAAGCTGCCCGAGACCCTTACGCTACCTCATTCTCCATCTTTGTCTATACATGCAATGTTAAACTCCAAGAATGCTATGTTAGTTTTATGCCAGATGTTAAATTTAGCAAAAAAAAGTTCCACTTTTCTCAATCATGCACAACACTGAAGTAGTGTTTGACATTCAGCTATTTGGATCAGTATGTGTGTGGGTGGATGATTGTGCATTTGTGTGCAGAGTAGGTCTTTGTGAGGTGCAAAGTTGTTTGAATAGAGTCCAAGAGTCCCTGTGCCTCTGTTCAAGAGAGGCAGAGGGAAAGAGGATGGTCATCCAACCTCCCGGCTCACAGTGCAGGCCAGGCACATACACAAGATCCCAGGAGCCGTTGACCAGAACTCGGGAGCACCAAGGGAAGGAAGGCACAGTGTCAACCCATCTAATTAGATAGCCCAGTTGCAGTGGCCCACAACTGGCCTGACTAATCACCATTAGCCCCAGGTCACCAGCATGTGACCTGCCGTAGTGGCTCTCACTGTGGTTCGACGGACAGTGAGAGCCGTCGAACCACAGTTACCTACTGACATCCGTCAGTAGGTAACTGACGGATGTCAGTTACCTACTTAATGCTGATTTTTTTTTTTTTTTTTCTGCATTATTTATAAATTAAGGTCAGCAAATCCTACTCCACAATCTCTCTTGCAGAACAAGCCTCTTGTCATGACTTCTCTGAGGACTTGTCAGCGATTGCTGAAGTCTACAAGTCATTTTGTTTTAGTGTGTATTTGTATAATTAGATTTTGAACACTAAAACTGATCTCCAGTCTTTAAAGTGATACTTTCAAAGACATCAAATCTATGTAAAGTGCATCATGTAGGTAAGAGGTGTACTTTCCTTGGCCTTCAGGTTATTTGTTGCTTATTGGGTCTGATAAATGTCACTGTGCATTTATCAGACCCAATTTATAGTGAGTCATGTGCAAATAACCAAGCAAATGCATTATTGGATTAAAAGTTTTATGTGGCTTAGTCTGCTTTTCAATGCAGGTGAATGTGTGGTGATATGTGGTCTCCTGGTCGTATTTTGGGGGCTCAATGCAGGATATAATTCAAGCACTATAATTTGTGAAAACACCACAAAATATCAAGTCTGAAGAGCTGAATGCTGTGAAAGCAAAATATAATCTGGTTTGTTTATTTTAAGCAGTTAGCTAAACTGAAATGTATTTTTTTTTCATCAGTTGCTTATGTTTTAAAAGAGCAATGCTTTCCAGAAAGCCTTCCTGAAACTGCATTCACAGAGCTGCATCTTCATACTCCCAGAATGCACCCCACCTCTCGTCCAATGACAAATGGAAACAAGAAACGGTGCCACAGCGGTCCTGCAAGGATAATCAGGTATAGACAATGGAATAATGAACAGATGGATGGATAGATGTAAATCACACAGGAAATTGGCTTTCAGACAGATCTGACTCTCCTTGTTGAGAGCTATGATAGCTAGTCTCCCATTGTTCACAGCTATGAGAGAATAGTTTCTAGCAGAAATACATGTGTTTCTGTCCCCTTCCACTAAATAGTGAATGTTTCTCTTTCATTCTGAAGCAGTGTTGATGACAATGACAAACATACATGGTGGTTTGGGCAAACTAGCAGCAGGGGTTATATTTTGCAAGGTAAATCTGACAGAACAATGTAGTAAATTGGATGGCATGAATATAATTCTCATCTCACGTTCTGCATTGGAAACCACTTGCTGTTTAATTCCAGCATTGATCATCCTATAGATTGGCTAACTGACTGCACTTGCATCATGTCAAGCCTCATCAAATGTTAAACAGTAATTGCTCTTTGCTGTTGGGAGAGATTATTCTTTGCTCCGGGTGACTTTATTTTTCCTTTTAATGGGTTTGGTAGGTAGCAACTGTCAGTCCTCAGACACAGTGGACAATTCTGAATTTATTTCTGTCAACTAGATTTACCAAAATTAATATTTCTTAGGCTTAGACATTTGTCTTTATGTCTTATGTTTCAAAATTTAAAATTAATTTCAGTCATTTTAGAACTGAAATATCTATGGGGTTGTTACGAACAAATGATTTACCTAAAATCTTATAGACCCTGCAGCAAAACAACTAATATAACAGTAGTTTGTAGGACACAAATAGAACAAAAACAATTTCAAAATTTTATTACAAATAAACTCACAAGTAATTTCACCAAAAAATCTGAAAATTAAACATTTCTCAACATTATTCATCCAAAATCAGTGAGGTGTCCTGCTTGAAGGTCCAAAAGACCCAGTTGGGTTTTCACCAAGAATTTTGCTGGGACTCAGTTTAATCGTCCTCACTTTCAATAAGCAGCAGGTTTCCAGTATCAAAGAAAGCAAAACAGCTCCAGAGCTTCACTAAGCATGTGTGAGATCTAAACCCACACACACAAATTGTTTTAATTATTGTAAAATTCCACCAAAGCATCATTTTGAACGAACTATTGAAGCCACACTAATGTGCTTTGAGCAAATAAAAATCATGACAAATGATAAACACAAAAGCAAAGACATGAGAAATCATCCCATTTTCAGGACAGTTTTTGAAGCAAGTTTCCTGCTTCAAAAATATTTTACTTTTTGAAGCAGCAGGGTTACAATCTATTGATCTGAAAAAAAAAAAAAAAAAAAAAACTGTCATCAGAACTGTGAAGACGTTCTGTTGACTGAGGAATTTGGTTTTACATTTTTGTTTTCATTTTGGTGCATTTCTCACATCACTACTACCACTAAAAGATGTAGTGCATTTCTTTTAATTACTACAAACTGCCAAATCCACCTAAAGAAGTGTCACTTGCTAAAAATGCATATTCCATTCCTCAAAGGTAAGTGTTTTTGTCAGTGATAGTGTCTACTATACTTTAGTATACACCAACTAGTAGACGACTTTCTGTTGCTGGAGTTGACACCTGAAGTGTACAAACTTCTTTATATAGCAATAAAAAAAATTTAATAAAAACTGTCTTTAAAATATACTGTACTTCTCTCGTTATTCTGTCATTTAGCAAATAGAAAAAAAAAAAAGGTAATCCTAATTGACCTAAAACCGGAAAAAATATTCAAATTTCATATCTGACAGAATGAAAAAAATGCATTTGTGTCTCTTCTTGTTGCTGTAGTGATTAAAATGTTGAGCAGTCCGGTGTGATGGGCCAGATATATTGTAGCCATCCCTGAAAATTATTTTCTGCAGTCAACTGTGAAATTTCTTGAGGAGGTTGTAATTCGCGGTGATAATTGTGGTAGCAGCTGTGAGAGTGGCCTTGGCTTGCTGTTGCAGTGGTCTGAGCACTTTGTCAGATGGTCTTGTACAATTGGACTCTGTAGGTCTGAGGATCTACAGCTGCCTTCTGGCAGCAGATAAATTGCAACATTCTTTTGTTGTCTAGTTATGTTTGTTTCCAAAATCTCTTCTTTACATGCTGCCATTTGTAAGACATATAATAGAGGTTTTGTCTAAACCTTTATTCTGAGGAATCTACTGTAAATGTTCACTGTCGGTGGCACAGAACTTGTATGACAATTGGACTCCACCTGTATGATGTTTACATCATACAGGTGGACATACTGGGTGATCAGGCTACTGTTTTTTGAGGCAGCATGTCGGTGCTTTCTCATTTTGTCTTCAGGTTTTCATTTGAATTTCTTTGTAATTTGTTCTTTAACCACTGCAAAAGTGTGGGTAAATTACAAGGTTTTGATTTCACAGTTTTATTGATTTGACTTGTTATAAATGATTGAAAGGTTAATTAATTTTAATATGGAAGTGGACAGTTAACAATTAAGACAAAATAAACAAAATATCTCTGTTCTTGATGATGACAGGTGGCGATTTTTCTTATTTATTTTACCAAACTGTGTCTTTTTTGTTTTTTTCTGTGAAACCTTGCAACATAAAAACATGTGAGGTAGAGCTGTAAATAAATGTATTTAAGCATTGTTAATAGAAGTAGTGAGCCAGATAAGACTCATAAATAACAGTAGCAATCACAAAGTCAGCAAAATTGTCATTTTATGTCATCTTGTTCAGTGTCTTTCCGTTCTGGTTTCCTAACAAATCAAGATAAGCAGCGGAAGTTATTTATATGGTAATACACTAAGACACACAGCACATGTAGTCTAGATTCAGCAGAATATAAATGAAACTTGCTTTGAGAATTAGACTATGTCCATATTTATACATGTTCATTATTATTTTTCAGACCTATTTACATTGCAGATTTTTTTTTTGTCATCCTATGCTTCCAGGTTTCAAAAGTACATTGTATACCTGTAACGTTAAAGTATTGTATGAAATTACGCCCCTTCTCCTCACTGCATTCAGTCAGTCACTAGTTTACGACTTTACATGTTGTCTTACAGACAGTGAGATATGAGCTCCATTCACCCCTCAACAAGCTGCAGTAACGGCTACAGAGGACCTTGACAGCGGTAATAGTGTGTATGCATACTTGCTTCATATTTTCTCAGCATTGAACAGTCTATGAAACTGAAATCCACATAGACAAGGGAGCCATTATAGACAGTAATACATGTCACATTACCATCAGCTGGAGTAAAACACTGAAAATGAAATCCAGCTCTGCAAAGTTTTACTCACCAATATAATCTAAAATAACTCCTAAATTTCTCGCATAGGTATAGAAAATATATTCTATCAAACTTCCTCTTAAAAAAGAGGAACAATACAACACATTTCTTGTGCAATCTCTACATAAATGTTGTTACAACAGAAGGAGATCGGTGGAACAATAGTGTCCCATGAGCCCAGCATAATACAGTCAAGTATATTCAGCCTCCGAGTCAAGAGCCTAGAAATACAGGTTGTCTCTCTTAGCAGATACTGATCACATTTCGCCATCTATCTTTCACCTTCTCATGGGAGCTGAGTCTATTTTCCTTATCAGACAGACAATAAGTCAAAAGACCTGAAAGAAATGAATAAATGGAAAAAGACATGCATAAAAGATGAGGACATTGTTGCAATGGATTTGAGCAAGTGCTTTGCAGACATAGACTAAATGGACTTCCTGAATAAACAGGGCGAAAATAGTGGAGACATAGTTTGACCAGATAAGGGATGACGTTGAGAGATGTGGATTTGAGGAGAGAGGAAAAGATAAAGATGGAAAAAAAAAGATGTAGAGAAAAGTTAAGAAGGAAAAAAAGAATAATGAAAAAATAGAGCAACAATGATAATGTGTTTCAGAACTAACAACTTTTTGTAAAACAATTCTGTTTCCTCACCTTGTCGCTACATTCACCGAGTTAATTTACATGGTGGTGGTGGTGGGGGAGAGGAGTCATTTTGTATCTTTCAGGCACACTGTGCTATTTAAATGCGCAATCAAATAACTGTGTTACCTTTCATTGATATGAAAATGCTGCATGAGTCACTTAACCTAAATTTACTTATAAACATAGCTCTACCTCAACCTGTTACCCTGACTGACACTCTTCCTTCACCACTTCATCACAACAGTGCTTCATGCCATTCACCGATGCCAATTGCAACCGTTCTTAGGAGGCTCGTAGTTTCACCAGGTGCTCAATAGTTGCTGCTGCCACTAGTCTGGGAACTGAAGCTTCACACCAGAGCTTTGTAGAAAGAGGCAGGGATTTGTAAGAGCATGGAATTCAAGGATTCCTCAGACATGCACAGAAGAATCAAATTCCTTCCATGCATTAATATTTTAATTAGTAAATAACATTATAATATGACGTAAGGCTCAAGAAAGTTTATTTTACCTGCCCCTTTAAGTGATTTGATTGTACAGATTGACCATGCAGAGGCTTGATCGGATAAGTGAAGTTTAGGACAGCTTTTCAAAAAGTGATTAAACACAGATAAGTGAGTTGGCAATGAGGGCAGTTAGGGTTTTACATGGGGCCAAGTTTGTTGTTTTTATAATAGGCTAACAACAATTTGTTTGATGTTCTGAAACAGTTTGTGAGACAAAAAATAAAAAAAGACTAAACTCAAAAAAAGAATGTAATGGAGTACTGTAGTTGTTTTATTTGGACTTTCCACCAGTTTGTATTGAAAGGATACATTAGAGGATGTTCAGTAGTTGACACCACTCCTAAACAGACAAGAGAAAACGTAGGGAAAAGAGTCAGTCACTGTGGAAGGATGTGTGCATTTTTATTTTTATTTTTTTTCTGTTTACCTTCCTGGCTACTTTTGTAATTAAATGTCACCAGTAAGTAATGATGCTCTCCAGACTGTAAGTGCATTGGCTCTAAAAGGAAATGTCGATGTTTGCTAATGGAATGCAGACAGAGGCAATGCTATGATTGATCAGTTGAGCAGCATGACTTAAGGAAACAGGTTGAGCTGATTGCTCAGTGAAATGAGAGTGTTGTCATATTATTAGCTCTATGCTGAATTTTCCCCTCTATTACTGATCTCAGATTAACGCATTTTCAAGTTGCTTTTTGATATTTAGTGAAATTGACCTCAAATGGTTACCTTTAATGTTGCTGGTAAAATGTCAAGTGACTTGTCTTGGTTTTTAATGCTTTGCTGCCAGTCCCCACTCTGACAGCAGCTTGTGATATCTCACAGCTCGTCATAAGAACATGGAGGGCTTTTTTTCTGCAGGGGTTGTCCAATTCCTCAGGTCCAATTATTTCTGCAGTGTTAGTTAGTGATTTGTTTATTTTAGAGAGCAAAGATAATATCATTACTCAGTCTCCGAAATCTTGTTAGCACTCTTTATCTTCTCCTTAATCACTCAACCTCAAAGCACTAATGAAATATTCTGACTGCTCTGCTGCACTGACATGTTGCTTTTGTTGAGAAGTGATTCAATCTATTAGGGAAAAGATAATCACTACCTGTCATGGTTGTAGGCAATTATCTGACCCACATGTACAAATACTCTCAGGAGGCAAAGTAAGCCTTAAAAGGTTTATTTTACAATTATTTGATTAATGACTTGTTGCTGCTCCAGTGGGGTTGCTGGAGACCTGGGAGCAGAGACACTGTGTGGATAAGGCGATAGGTAAATGACCTGTACCAGCATAGCGCTTTATCTAGTCCAGAGGACCCCAAAGCGCTTTAAACCACATTCAGTCATTCACATGCACGCTGATGCTGATGGTGGTAAGCAACATTGTAGCTGCATTTCCCCTGGGGAAGATTTTACAGCAGTGAGGCTGCCATACACCGGCTCCGCAGGGTCCTCTGACTAACACCAGCAGGCAAGGTGGGTGAAGTGTCTCGCCCAAGGACAGAACGACAGAGCCACTGTCGGCCCTCCTGAGCAAAACGGAAGAGTGAATGTGAATAAGTGGAGGGGATAAAAGGAAGGAGCTTACTGAAGGGTGAAGCACACCAGGGAGGAGTGAGTGGAACCCAGGCTTGTTGGTGTGTGTGGTGGTTTTAGCCAGAGGTTTGATGGAGACTTGGAGCTGGATGATAAGGAGAGTGCAGGAGCTGGAAATGAGGAGCTGACGCTGAGGGCTTCAGCAGGTGGAACAGAGTGAGCGTCGGAGAGCAGACAAGTTGGCTCGAAGGAGGAGGATGATGAGGAAGGTGCACAAAGATTGCTGGAAGGGAAAGAGATCCAGAGCTTTTATTGGTAAAGAAGTGCACCTTTTATGAGGATATCTATAGAGAGCTGAGATAGTGAGACACCACGGAAGCTACCACAAAGATTATTGCTGCTGAGCTTCGTCCGCCGAACAAAAAACAGCAGCTCTAGATCTCCACTGCATCCTGTAGCCAGGCCAGCTAGTGGAAACATGGAGCTCCGCAACTGAGAAAATCCACCAATCAACACAGCAACCCAAAATTCCTGACATTATCTGTAATATGCTGAGAGTGATTGCAATTGAGAGTCTGCAAACTGTGGCTCCCAACTTGCCTGTGATTCTTTAGGCCCTTTACACTGGCCTCATGATATTATTAGTCAATAATAATAATAATAATAATAATAATAATAGTAATAATGATATCAGTAATATAAAACAGAACAGTGTTTAATCATTTGGAGGTGTTAAAGGTTTCAAAATGTGCAAAAGGTCAGGCTCTTCTCTGTGGAACATTAAACTCAAAGTGTGTTTTTTTCTTAGTGTTCATCAAAGTACATTGCAGAGATAACGTCTTTTTGTATACACATACCATCTAGTACACATAAATATTTGATTGTGTCATATTGGGGGATAAAATCATTTGAAGTGGAATATGCTGCATTGGGTCAGTAATATTGGTAATTTCCTTGAACTGACTTTTTTAGAGTATAGCTCAAGTCTGCCATCTTGCACATATTTAGAAAGCTACTGGGTCATTGTTTGATAACACAACGCTCACCTACCCAACACAAAACAATTACCCTAATGTTTATTATGTCCAACACTAATTAGCTTCAACATGGCCTGCTAAGTTCCGATGTGTAAGACATCATTAATACTGCTTACTAATTTATAACACAGATTATCTTGATTAGAACATCATCACGTATCGGACCTTTGGAATATCTGCATGTGTGTTTGTATGTCTAATTTGTCTGAGAAAGTATGGAATTATCAGCGGACAGGATATGTATTGACAAGACCCCGGCGTATAAAGGCAAAGCCAACAATAAATAGAAATGGAAGAAGAAGGGTAAAAGACATCAGAGCCTCTGTGAAGATTCAGATAAAAAAAAAAAAAAAACTTCCATCTCAAAAGTTTTCATTCGGTAAAACAAAAGACAAGGTTTCTCATTTGTGTTTGTATAAATGAGCAGCTGAAGTCGTAACTTACTTTTATTAAAGACCCTCTATAAAAGGTATATAAAAGGTGATTTTGATTTATGCTTCATCTATGAGCTCACTACACAGCCTGTGAAGCAGATGAATGAGTAAAGCATAAAATCATAAATGATGAATGTTCTAATGTCCAAGGCAAACTCCACCACCTTCTGCGAACCATTTGTTCTTGGGTGGTTCACAGAAGGTGGTAGACAAATTTCCGTAATTTGATATAAACGTATACTTTCGCTGATTGTAAATGTATGTTGGTGTACAACAAACTGACTGAAACTGACTAACAGGGACAAGTCGTACAGAGAAAGCGAGAGAAGAGAAAGTAAAAGTAACAACACAGTGGGAAACATCTGTTTAATTCACTCTCTGCCTGCTGTCAACCTTTGTAAATTGAATGTCAGCATTGATGATGCTTTCCAGATTGTAAGTAGCTCAACTCCAAAAGGTGTGTTGGTAATGGAGTGGTAACGATCGATCAGCAGAGAGGAGAGAGCTGTCACTACAAGTGCAGCGGCAGATCTCAACTCTCAGCCAGAGAAAATGAAGCTTTTCCACCTCCAGTCAAAGTCTGGAGTTACATCACTTTTTTCAAGATGACAAAAAAAAAAGAATGATGCCCAATAATTAAATCTGAATCAAAATATCTGTGGTGCTTTAAAGTGTAAACTCGTAAAAATATGATGAAAGAAAAAACAAAAGATCAAGGGATGTCTAGGAAAAACTTTATACAACAGTTAGTCTTCTTATCTGCTTATTAATATAAATGTGCAGAGGCCCACTTGGGGAACTGATCCCCAGCAGGGGCTTCATGTTACTGCCTTAGTGCCCATTTCTTCCCCACTAAAATATCTTCACCTTCCTGAAATAATGACCTAAGCCATTTCTTCCCCTCTGACATATCATCACCTTCCTAAAATAATGGCCTAAGTCGTTTGTTTTTCCAAAAGTGATTTTGACAAAAAAACACACAAAAAAAAGAATAAAAAAATCATCAACCCGTTTTTGCTAAAAAAAAAAAAAGAAAAAAAAATGACTTAAGCCATTATTTTAGGAAGGCGGCGATATGCAACATGACACAAAAAATTGGATCTCGAGTTTGGGATATTGGATCTTGCTTGCATAGGAGAGACCGACTGTGCCTCCCCCTCACTTTGTCCCGATGTATACTACATGCCAATTTGAAAGCTCTATTCCACTCACATTTCTGGAAACATATGTACATGCACAAGGACTGAGGACAGGGGGTAGTGTGGTGTGGGTCTGTGCTGCGACTGCCTTACATCTCTGCTGCCTCGGTGGGGCATATTGTTAGTACAATATTGAAATGTCTAGTAGGTAGTATGCCGGTGAACTAGGGAAGGGCGCTCCTCTTGTGTCATGAGTCTCGCAGCTCTGCAGATAATGCTTGAGTTTCTGATTCCATGTGATAGGATAAGCCTTAACTTGCCAGTGAATGAAGTCACTGCAGATATGTTTTGATTATATATTATGTGAGCTACATTGTGTCAGAGACAGCACTTCTCTCAGAACATTAACTGGGTCTTTTGGAAAATGGTGCGTGATTAATGATTTTCACTCGAACGGCACAGCTTTATTAACTGTGGAATGGATGTTTTATTTTGCAAGGCCAAAAGGACATTTCAGTTCTTTCTTCAGACATGGAGGGAAAATGAAATGATGGTCACTTAGCATTTCAAGGGAAAGACAACTTAGGCTTGACTTTGTATCTTATGAAAAGATGGGCTGAATGTTCTGAATGCAGTTTTTCTTCAGATTATTTGAAAATGATCAGTGATTTTTTTTTTTTTCTCAAGGCCTTGGCTTTTTGCTGACATCTGGGAAATTGATTTTTTCTTTTTCCCCATCAAGGTATCATTTATCTGTAAATAATCAACAAATTTCAGACCCAGCCGTGTTGTTCACTGCTACGTCTAATTGGAAATTTCTATGCGATTAGTGGTCATGTATCGTGGGCATACACTATTTTACTTTCAGTCTAAAGTTAGTTCTGATTATGCTCTGTTATGTTACATTTTCAGTCATACCTGTCTGTTACAGCTTCATCTTAATTTATTTCAGTCAAATTTGAATAAGAGTGTATATGATTTACTGGAGAAAAAGAAGAAATGATCATGTACCAAAGCACTGGTTAAATAATAATCAGATGTTGGTCATCATATGAATTAAACAACTCTCAAAATATTTACTCTGTTTCATATTGATAACAATTGGAAGAGAAATTAAGCAAAAATGTTTTCTTTGTCTATTCAACAAAATGTTTTCATAGATTTAGCTCAGTTTCTGAATGTGTTGTGCAAAAATCTGACTGTAGTGAAATCTTCTTTCGTCTGTATGTGAGCAGATGGAACTGTCGACTCCAAACTGGTAAAAATTCTGACCTTCAGCAAACACTAAGGATTCCTCCTACTGTCCTTTGCTGTGCAAGTATCCACTTTCTTCATCTACTTCATCGTGAATGCTATTTTTTTTTTTACTAATTGTAACGGCTAAAACCCTCAGATAGACCTGAGTCGAAGAGCAGGCACTCATTTTTCAAAACAGCAGTCAGCCATTGATTAAAACAGGAAGTTACTATGGCAACAATAATTTAGGGCTTCCTCTTTTCCACAGTTCATGTTCACTTGTATGTAGCTGAGGCCCACATTACTGACAAAGACATTTTTTCTCTCTCATTTAGGATATGTCTAAGCTTTTACCAGCTGAAAAGTGAAATATATGTTTACATAGAATTTTCCGTTAGAGTTCGGAGAACCCAGAATGTCCATCACAAATCTACATTAGTTTTGATTTCGATGTTTTATCATTCAAATTACAAATTACAAGGAAGGGAGAGAGTCAAACACAGTTGAAGCCTGAGAAAGAAAACGATTACATTAGTAGTTGGTACAATATTTACAAAAAACAAGCCTTTGGTTTTTGCATCTGGTTGTATTTCACATGTTGTTTTTCATATCGCTAGCACACTAAATGATGATGGCAAGACACTATTAAATAAGGAGTGGATAATAAATGTGCCAATCTAAATACTAAAAATCATCCACAGCAAATTGTGATCAAGATTATGTGGTTGTTTGTCCTGTGTGTCTCTGTGTTGCCCTGTGATGGACTTGCGACTTGTCCAGGGTGTATCTTGCCTTTTGTTCAATGATTGCTCAAATAGACACAAGTAAGGTTGCAGGGGGTGCAGACAGTGGGTGGGTGGCTGGGTGGATGGATGGGTGCATGGATGGATCTTTTTCATGTCCATCATGTCTGTGGTTTATCAGATCATCTTTGGCTGTTTGAGATTTAGTTCAGTGGTGTGTTTGATATTATGCTTTCATCTAAAAGACAAATATATTTCAGGCTCTGACCTTATGGTACACACTAAAGTGGATGAGCATGAGTGACCCTGCCTCTCATCCACCGAACGCTTGAGACTAGTTTCAACTCCTGCTCCTGGATGGATAGATAAATAAGCCTCTTATTTATATCTGAAAACAAATATTGTAGGTCGTCCACTGTTTAACCTTTCCTCTTGTCTCCACTGTGCATGGTTTGACAAAAACACATTTGTCACAAATAACATGAAGGAGGGTTTATCAGAAGGCCTGGTTTTAACAATTCCGATAACTTCTGACCTCCAAACTACAAACGCAAACTCAGACAGTACTTCATAGCTGGCAGAGTTAAATAATAAAGATAATAGTTTGTCTCATGTTGGAGCAACAAAGACATGCAGGCTGAGTTCATATGGTGTCCTCTACTGTTTGCCTTGTTGCCTCAAAGGCAGCAGACACAGTTGGATGATAAATGGAAACTTAAAACAAGAAAAGGACACAAAGTGGAATTCTTTCATTTAGACCACACAGGCTTAGTAAGACTGACACTGAAAGATGAAAATGTTTTTCAATAGCGAGGGTTTGCATTGAAGCATTTATGTAAACAAACGTGTTCTTTGATTTTTGAAGCAGTTCATTGTATAGTGTGCTAAAATGCTGTGCACTTTGTGGCTATTAGTGTTTCCTCTGTAACACATTCAATGTCATTTTGTTGAGATAAACACACCATCTAATTCTCTGCTTTTTGTCTCTCAGTTACGGTGATATCTTCTCTGACTAGAATCTTATTTCAATTTTTGTATTGGTTCGAGCAATTTGAAGCAACACATACCTTCACAGTAGCCTATGGCTTCATTGTAAAGCAGGACAAGTGAGATCTATTTAAAGGAAGATGTGCTCATGTACCTCTTCCTTTAAGTAGGAAGAGCTACATTAAATGGGAACAAATTGTTTTGTTCCCATTTAATGTAAAAAAACAGAGGGGCCAAACAAACATTGTAATTTAAGGAGGTGCATGCAGGTTCACAGTTCATATCAAACAAAGGGTTTAATTATTAGTTGTTGGATCAGACTGCTCTGAACACCTATTCAGTAAACTGGTCCAGCCTTTTGTTTGCCTTTATAGTAATTGTTGTGATGAATAAGTGACAGTTTGATAACTTTAGTAAGGATTGATATCAGTAAGACCTGCTAGCGATGATTGTTTAAAATTTTTTGACACATTAGATTTGTATAAATTTTTAAAACTTTAATTCAGAATGGTTTGATGAGGCAGGAGGTATTTTATTCAAGACCATTTAACCCTAAAGGACATTTCAAGGTTAAGAAAGAGATTCACTACAAAAAAAAGTCATATCTAATTTCAGATTTAAAAAGTTTTTTTATTTTTTTTTATTTTTTTTTTTAAGCAACTACATTTCAAAGTGGGATATTATGTAAAAAAATGACTTCTTTAATTATGTTGTAGTGTTATTTGACCATCAGAAACATGCCTGGAATGCTGGTTGGGTTCCTCTATGCATTTTTAAGGAATTCCTGAATTCACCATGGCATCCTTCAGAAGTGCCTGAACACTTGTTCCCACAATGTGCCACAAAGTTTCTCCTTGGAGCAGCAGTACCCAGCCGAGCTTCCACCTCACAGAACACGCCTCGCCCGCGCCTTTCCCAGCTAGTGGCAGAAGCAATTAGCAAACACCTTGTGGAAATGTCATCTGTTGAAATCCTATGAGCTACATTTCAGTGCAATACTTGTTAAGGAATAATGGAAAGGCATTGTTTTGATGATGATGATGATGCTTCTTAAAGAAACAGAGGGCAATTTCAAGTGTCAAATTTGAAAAGTAACATTTCTTTAAAGCTATGTTTGATAAATGTAGCATTTTATAACATCTGAAGGTAACATAGCTACTTGATTGTGCATAATAAAATGGAAAATGCATAATATCAAACAAATCCTGTTGTTAAAATCCTTTTAACAACATTTAAAACACAGAATATCTTTTAGCTCTTGGTGCTTAGAGACATCAGAAGCAATTTCTAACTTCTACCATCAAAAAAAAAGCTTTTAGATATTTACAGTGTGTTTTTTTCTTTCTTGCTGCACTGATGAAGAACCTTACCTCTGTTGTATTTTTCTTACCTCTTTCTTGTCTTAGAGGTTGTTAAAAAGATCTGGTGTTTTGGACCTGAATCACATGGCAACACTTTGCACTGAATTAAACTTTAATTAGACCTGTACTGGGAATGTAAACAAACAACTCCGACACTTGCTCTGCCCACCTTCCTCTCCCTCATCACTGTGCCTGAGTGTCTGCTGCTGTGACCATAAAGGTCATGCTGCCGGTGTTGGTGGTCTGGCCACGCTGTCATGGGAGGCTTCTGAAGGGCTCCGAGAGTCTAGCAAAGGCACAAACAGAAATGAAGGGGGATGAGCCAGAACTGTATGAGCTGCTACCAGACTGCCCACAGGCTTCTTCTGCTTCTGCTGAGTCCTACGCTCTAACAAAGGCTTTGAGTTTATCTATAACTTACATTTTTTTAATAATTAGCAATTAGTTTCCTGTACAAAGGTCTGGTCATTAACCCTTGTAAAGTCATTATTCATTTTCTTCTCTTCCTTCTTTTTCCATTGACCTATATACATAGGAGGAAGTAAAAAATTAATAGATTTACATAATTTGTTTGGATTAATGTGACAGACACGCAGCTTGCCTTATAATGAAGTTGCAGATCTTTGCTAAAAAGACTAAATTAACCACTGATTTGTATGAAGTTATATAAGGTGTATGCATTAGGCAATGTTAGGGATATATGGCTCTATGTCTTTTCTCTATATCTTTTATCTGCTTACACACACACACACACACACACACACACCCCCACACACACACACACACACGCACACACATTCACACACTGCTGCACACTTACATAACCATAACATATAGGACTGGCGACAGTCAAATGTAAATATGACTGATTAAGGCAGGCCAACACTCCTTAGAGAGGGTGAAGAATGAGGAGAAAATAAAAGCAGGCCTCATGCTCCATTCTTTGCTTCACTTGATTGCACCCTTAAGTGTGCTGAGTGGAGCCCAGAGCTGGACGGTAACTCTGTGGCTTTTCCATTTGTATGACTTGTAACATTTGATCATTTTCGGCATTAAAGCCTGTCTTATACTTAGCCAAATCTCATTATTTTTCAAAGTAATGAATCTGAGAGGCTTTGGTCGGGTCATGAAACTAGGAAATTAACCTGCTTGTTGCAAGGAAAGGAAAAAGGTGCAGCACAACATCAATATGAAATTAAAGCTGCAAGCAGCCTCAAACGGCCCTCGCAGCTCAGCGTTTCTCCGGCCTATTGGTCACCGCAGGGGTTCCAGCACCGCCGCACAGTTCCTCCACCTGTCCGCCAGGTGATTGATGCTCATTGATGTGTTCGGCAGCGCTCCCTTATGATGCATGAAAAATGTGGTGCAGATCAGCTGATACAGGGATCTGCACCAGCTGGTCTGCTGGTGCAGATCAGCAGATCAGCTGATCTGCTGATCAGCAGATCAGCTGATAACATCCCCATAACATAGGGATGTTAATCCCTATGTTATGGATTAACATAGGGGGCGCAGTTGAGTCAAACTACAATGTAATCCTTTGGGGCTCTTTAGAGGTTCACTAGAGTCAATCTTAAAAAGTTTGGTGCAAATCGGATGGTGCATGTGTGATTTAAAGACAACCGTATGCTAATGGCGAGGGATTGAAATTTGCCATTTTGCCAAACCCCCACACGGTTCAGCCAGCAGCCAGCATTGACAGAGTTCATCATCATGTCATTTTATGTCACTTGGCACAGGATTAAACCCATGTGAATCATAGAGTAAGACATCCAGTAGACAAAACAGGTCACTTGCAGTTGGAAATGGGCGGGGCTAAAGTGATGTCATCAATTCACCCTCACAATGTTATCAGGACTGGTTTGTAGTGAGACATATGGAGTCTGATGCAGCTGTGACCTTGCATGTGGAAGTTATTCCACCTTGAGTTCATGGCGAATAGTCAAAGTTTGACACTTAGCCACGCCCACATGCTTTGATGTACAAGAAATCTTTTGATAACTTTTCACCTTCAGTGCCTCAAGAGTGTGCTGAGTGGTTCTGAATACTTTATCTGAAAAACTGTAGGATGTGTTCGATCAGATACAACGTCTATAAAAAAGAGGAAATGACGGCTTTGATCCAAAATGGCCGACTTCCTGTTGGGTTTGGACCATGGCTCCCAGAAACCTTTTTGTACTGCGCTGCCATGGCCACGCCCTCTACTGAAAACTCTTGGCACTTTAAAGCAAGTGAGACCAACTTGTTATCTGTCATCCAACACAGAATCATCTTCATTAGGTCAACAGAGCCAGAGATGGGGATTTCCAAGGAAAAAAACAAAAACAAAACACTTCCTGTTCTGAAGGGCCAGGCCTTAGATCATGTCAGACTATGATGATATAGGATCGTCAGGCATCCAACCAGGGTCACTCATGCCAAGTTTGGTGCAGCTCAGTTGAAACATGTGGAATCTAGAGGCAAACATATGGCAACGGCGTTAAAGGTCACTTCGCCACACCGACACGCCCACCTGCTCCATCGAAACCGGTCGGGTTGGAATCCACATCACACCAACATGTCTTCTGTCAGTTTCAGGTTGATTAGGTCAAAGGGGTCAGATAGAGACTCCTCAGAGTAAAATATGACACTTCCTTTTCTCAGGGGCGTGGCTAAGTGATGTCATCATTTGACCATTGGGTATTGTAGGGGACCCGATGATGATCAATCACTGAAAGTTTGGTGCCTCTATGAGTTTTTGTGTCGCCATGTGACAGTTTGGTGTCACATGGCGAGTAGTCAAACTTTGACCTCACGCAACCCCCTTCAGCATGCACGAAAACTCACCGTTTTGATAACTTTTAATTGGCCATGCCTTATGAACAATCTGACTAAGTTTGAAGCCGATCGATCGAAATTCCTAGGAGGAGTTTGATCAAATGCGAAGGCTGTAAATGGCCAAAATGGGGTCAAAATCAGAACTTCAATCCAAAATGGTCAATTTCCTGTTTGACTTGCACAATGAAATTAATTGTATTTTCTGTGCGTCTTGGGGAGCTCTACAAGTGTACCGAATCTCTACGATGAACTGAAGAGGGTATTTTGAAAGTTGCTAGTTGGCGCTGTTGAGTCGTTTCTTTTGCAATTTTTGAATTGACCTTAAAATATGTAAATTTCACACAGGCTGTATGTTCCGCTAAGTTTGATAAATTTTTGAATATAATAAAGCCCCCAAAAAGCCAATTTATTTGGCGGAAGCATAATAAGAAAGAAGAAACAGTATGATTACAATAGGCCTTCGCAGCGCTTTGCTCCTCGAGCCTAATAATAAACAGCATGAAAAGAATAGGCCTTCGCAGTGCTTCACTGCTAGGGCCTAATAATAAACAATACAATTGCAATAGGCCTTCACAGAGCTTCGCTGCTGTGGCCTAATTAGATACCATAAATATCATCCACAACAGAAACTCAGCCGCTGCTTCTCCATGCTGTCTTTTTGTCAAACTTCTGAGGTTCACAGCTCTATAAAAAAGGGGGAAAAAGCATCTCCTTGGAAAAGATCAAAGGGAGAATGATGTTTCTGAGTTTTTGTTTTGCTTGAAGCCGAAACTTTGAGCATGTCTGTAGTCTCAATACAACCCAGGCAGAATTTGTTTGCATCTTTTCTTTTCTCCAGATTTCTTCATATCTATTCAAGAGTTACATTTATGCTGACTAAGTGTAATGTCTAGATATTTGTTTGCTATTTGGATCGGGATTTTTTTGGAGTCTCTGTAGTGACAAGGCTCCCCACACACGCATTTGCAGTGCCAGGGGGATTCAGCTGCTTGGCATGAAATTCCCACCCCTCTCCCAACTGACTGCCATTACCAGCCTTCAGTCATGGCCATAGACAAGAAGCAGCCTGTTGCAGCAGGGAGCCCAGAATGTGAACAGTGGGGGAGCCAAGAGGTGTAATTTGTCGCAAAGGTGAGATACAGTTTCAAAATGAAAATCTGAAATTGTGGATCTTACACAACATTTTTTAGTACACAATTTTATTCCGATTTGCAAGTGTCTGAATTTGTATTTGTCACACATTCTAGATTTTTGTTTATAACACATCTTGAAAATGTATTATGTTCCTTTTATTTCACATTTGTGTACTACTGTGTGGTGGTGTGTGTCTTATAAAATCCCTTTCATTTTGGAAATATGTTATTCTTGGAACTTTGATTCTGTCAAACTGGATTCAATCTAATGAAATACTGTATGGGAACTTAAGAGTAATGGGAAATTCCACATTTTCAACTGGTTTTTGGCTAAAATGTGTTGTGGTTGTCCTCTGGTACTCCACTGTCCTGCCAAAGTCAATCCACCACCACTGAAAGGTGAGCACTGCCTTGATTAGGCTGATGAGCTTCACCTGTGGCCATTTGACCCAAAACAAGGACAGATAACTGAGGAGATGATGAGAATATACTCAGGGTGTTTTGGAAGAAAATGACTTGCAACCAAACAAAACAAAAGGAAAATCATCTCTAAAAAAAAAACAAAAACTGAACTGAAAACCTGCCAGTGGGATGGCTGCTAAATGAGGTGTTGGGGCAACCATTTCTGGAGGTGAAAGCAAATGGAACTTAAGGTGAGTAAACCACATCACTGTTATCTCATACCTCCTTCAAACAGTCAATTGTCCTCAGTTATAGTAGGCTGAGAAATTTGACTGCTTTTATGTTATTCTTATATAATCCCATTTTGCTGAACCCTCCAAGTGATTGTTTAAAACTCTGAATGCACATGTAATGGGAAATCGAATCTACGAACGTAGTCCTGTTAATTTCATTTGCTGACTGCAAGCTTCCTTTTGATGGACAAACTTTTCAAACTCTACTTGGTGTGTCCTATCCACCACAACTCTACTCCTGTCTTTGCGTTACATATTTACGATCAACTGTTCTCCATACAAAGAAAAGCACACGTACTGGAAAAAACATGTTGACTGGTGAAGTGATTTGAATTTTACCTGTATATAAAAGAACTGTCGCAAAATATTGTTGTTAACGTATTCAATTTTAATAAAAGTATGCATCTTTATATTCTCATATGAAAATGTCCATTTTTATTTGACCTAAACTATGAAAACACATTTTACACATGTGTCAAAATGACACATTTTACCACATATTTGTGTTGATTTCAATGACACAATAGTTGTGTTAAAACCACATACCCATTAGTTGTTTCAATAAAGACAAATGTGTTGTCCCTGAGTTGATTCGGCACGTGTTAAAATTTAACACATCACTGTCATTTGTTGCAATTAATGGGTCCTGTGCTTTTGATTGTGCTGTTGATTTTTTTTTATTATTTATTTGTCTTACCAGTTATTTTTAAATATTGATCATTTTTGATTTCTTCAATCTTGGATGACAAAATCCCTTAAAGGAGAACATGTAAGTCAATTGATTTAAATTGGAATTATAAAGAAAAGCAGTTTTAAATGTGATATTTACAATGGCCATAAGAAGTCATGCACAACATTTCTCACTTGACCAGTGTGACAGTCATTAAATACGTTTTTGCTGTTGGGTTTATTTTCTGTCTTGTCTTGAAAAGCAGTATTAGGTCCAGACAGACTGTTATTTATTCTATTTCACACTGTCTGAACTCACTCTTTGAGCTCTGATTTCCTGTCACAGCTGCTTTACTACATCTGTAGTCTCTGAAATGTGACTGTTTTTTTTAAAGTTAGATTGTGCAACTGTTGCATCACTTTAGGGGTCAGGCACTGATGCTCTGATTGGTCATGGCCTGTTCCGTATTTCCTGATTGCAGTTCCAAGGATGGCTTTACTGATTTTCTGAAGGGTCACCTTTGTTCCTACATTTTTCATTTCTGTGACTGCATGCGATCAGATGTTTCTTTTTCTCCTGTAATTTTCACCACTTGAAGTGCAGATGGTACATGCAGAAACAAATGGTAAAATAATCTGTCTGTGATTTTTGAAAAGCACTTTTAAAGAAAATTTTGTGCAAATTCAAAGTGTTGGGAAGGTCACTTTCTGCTGCCGTCAGTATTTGCATGTCAGTCCTTTTGCCATTTGTTGGATCTTTTATAGGCTTTTCTCAAAAAAAAAAAAAAATTGTATAGTACAACCATACGTCATCTTGCTGTAACTCTACACATACCTACCATTATGTGCGTTTCCTGACATTGGTCCTTGATCCACACGGCCCTGTATGTTTCCCTGGTTTAACAAACTTGATTAAGATGATTTGAGTTCTGTACAACCTCAGTAAACAGCCATGAATTGGAATCAGATTTGATGGGAAAGAATTAAAACATGCAGGACAATGTGGTTTGAGGACCAGGGAAGAAAAAGCGCCTTTGTTGACTGTTACTGAAAAATAAACCGTTAATTTCAAGACATTGCTAGATTTTTCTTTTTCCCCCAAAAAAATAAATACTGTAAGAAAAATCCCAAAGCTGACATTAATTAGGAGGCAAGTCTGCATTTGAGTATTCCAGATGCATAGAGAAAGGCAAGTTGATGTTTTGCTTTGAGAGAAGAGAGAATTAAAAACATGGGCTGCTTCCCACAGAAGTTATTTAATGAATCATATCACTAATATAATTGCTATGACTTATTTCACACCATTTTAAAGAATATTGTGAACAAGAATAAAGTGAATGATGCTTTAACGTCTCTTCAATTCTAGCAGCTCTTCCTACTTGGTGACATTCAGCACTAACGGCTGCCATTAGGCTTTTGCTTTAACTGACAATCTGTCTTTTACATCACTCTGAAGGAATGTATTCCAAGACAATGTAGAAATGTTTAAATTCAGTCACTTTGTGGGGTTTTCAAGCATAAATATTCCATTGGAAATCATAGCACAGGATCTCCAGTTGATTAAAGACTTGATGAGGCCAAAGTCATATTTTTCTTTTTGTTTTCTTTTGTTTTTTTTTTTTTTTTGTATTTTTGAGCTACTAACTAGTAGCTTTGCTGGTTAGCTTCATGTCAAATGCTGCATTACCCAACTGTATTTGACCTTGAGATCAGAGCTTTGTTATGAGCGACAAACGACGGTGATAAGCAACCGTTTTCTGCTACTCTAGGTAAACCCAAGACGGGATATTACAGTGACAAAGTTTTAACATTCTTCATCTTTCTTGCATTGCTGGCCTGCATGTGCACGTCTGCTCATACGACCTTAAAATTTCAAATGCACAAATTTCGGCAGTCGCTTGGCTGGAGGAGGGAAAGCTATTGTGGAGAGTGAACAATATTGCCTTATCTTTCATTAATTAGAGCAAACCTTTCAGGGTCCTGAATCAGCAGAGCAGCCCAGAATTATTACACTTTTACCATGCTTAAATGTCTGCTATTTTTTTTTTCCTGAAATGGTGTTCGTTTTAATGCAGATGTAATGGTGCACACATTTGTAAGATTTTTTTATTTATTTATTTATTTTTTCCCCGTTGTCAGTTCATATAATATTTTCCCAGAAAGTTTAGGTGTTATTTAGTGCTGGTTTGAGGCATGACTAAAATGCAGAGGAGAGCTTGAGATTGTCATGCATAATTTAATGAAACGAAGAGAACATTTACAGGTCACCGTAACAGAAGAGAGCACAGGCAAGAACATGGAAGGAATAGAACAAACAGAGGAGCTTAAATACTGAGAGAGAGAGAGAGAGAGGTGAAAGTGACAAAGAAACCAGAGTAGCTAATCATCTGAGAAAGCAGCAGACTGAAAGTGCAGAAACGGGGAAATCAAGGGATGGGAAATGGCTGAGAAGAGGAGCAAGATGGCACAAGCTGAGGAAAAGGTAAGAGATGAACAAAGCAGAGAAGAACTTAAGAGACCAAACCACAAACTGACTTGATCAGAAACGCTAATCTAAAGAAAGAAGCTCAAAGCACAACCAATGAGATAAGGTAAACTAACTCAGGAATAAACTAAAATAACAAGAACTAACCAAATAAACAACAAAGATATCAAATAGAAACGGATGAAAACCGTAATACAAACACCTGAGGATCATAACATTGAGAGGTCCCTAAAGGGTTTGGCTTGGTGGGGAAACGGGTCTCTGTTTTAGTAAGCAGGTATCATATTAAAGCTATCCGTTTGTGATGTTTTAAACAGGATGTGGATAATCTAAAACAAAATAAACTGCTCAAGTACAGTGCCTATTCACTGTACTTGAGCACACACACACTTTTAACATTGCAACACTTTATGCTCTCCCGAGGCAGCAGATGGATCCAATAAAATTTGGCACAGTGGTTTTCACAGGAGATCATTTCATGGTTTATGTATGGTCTATCTACGTGTCACCAGGGTGGGTTTATACACTATGACCTTTGCTTGCTTGGCTTTTTGCATATTTGCTTTCGTTTTTATGTCATTGCTGCAAATTTATGAAAATGGTTGGTAAAGAGGGTGAAGGACACAAATTTTAAGCTTGAAATTTAGCTTGTAAACATATGTGAATAGTTTCTGCATTTGTCCTAACTCATCTCCAGTTTATAAAATCCTCCAAATAGCAGGCTTTGATTGACGTAGATTGCAGATAAGCTATGCATTATCAATGAACCTTAAGTCTAAGAGCTTTGGAGAATAAGGGGTGTACAAATTATTGATGGGCTTCTCCAACCATTACAAGGTTTGTCATAGAAAGTCTAAGTAGAGCTGGTGACATAAAAAAAATAAATAAAAAAAATTGTCAGTGCAACGGTTATCTGCACATTTGAGTTTGTCCTTACCAAAAGCAGGTGGAGGAGGTGGAACAAGTTTTTTTTTTTTTTTTTTCTGCGAATCATTTGTGGTAAATCTGAAAGAAAAAGTTACAAGTGACTCCACAAAGAGCAGCAGTGTGGGATGTTTGTACAGAAATGAGAGAGAAGCTGTGAATGAGCTTTTATGTGGGAATGTGTGGTTGAATTACCGAGCATGTGGAGATTTTTTATTATTATTTTTTTTTTTTTATGTTGATCAGCTTTAACAAACAAGTTAGATATGCTATTGTAATATGAAAGTACTTTCTCGAGAAATTAAGGGCTTTCTTGGCTTTGATGGAAGTTATTTTATCAAACATCATCTCTGAGAGAGGCCTTGACAAATTGTACGCTCTGATTGAAAAGTGCATCATCTGCCTAACATCCTTAATGTTTAAAAACTTCTCATGGAAATTCTTGTATCAGTGCATGTCTACATAGCTTGACAACACTTGGTCATTATTTAAATATTTACACCTGGGACCAAATATGATGTTTAATTCAAAAGTTAAAGTATTTTTTTTCTTTCTTTGCCTTTATCAGTGGAACATGGTGTTCAGTTGATGGGTGTCTGATGTTGAACTGCTCCAAGTGCAGCATGATTTATTCAGGGTATTTGTTACTTTGATCATTTTAAAGTAAAATGCATCCTCTGAGTTGAGAAATGCAGTATCACTACAGATGCTGAGCTGATTGATTATGGAGAGAATTATCAATATTGAATTCATTTTAACTTGCAAGGTGGTCTCATTTCTATGCGATTCTCTGTAAATGGTACAGCTGAAAAGAGACAACTTTATTTTACTAGTTTTTAATCATTTTTTTCTTCACATTCCTACTGAGTTTCTTTAGCCTGACAGATAATCCAGAGGGGAGGGAAGTGGATCAGATTGATCTCATTACTGTCAACGCTCTAATAACCATAATAAATGGCAACTGTTGTAGGTAAATGTGCAGCAAATGGCACATGAACTTTAATAAGCTGTATAAATGGGTTGCATTAAATATTCTTGACCTACATTCAGTTAGCAAATCTTAAAACAGTCTCTTTATTTTCCTACTATGTGAAGCTTTTGAATTAACAAAAAAAAGGCTGTCAACTTTAGGTAAAAACATTTTTCCATCCTCTTGGATGGAAAATGTATGGAAAGAAATTAAAAAACTGAGTGATTTATTGAAAGTAATCTTAAGAGTTTATCCAGAAAATGGGAGGTTGTAGAATATTGGTGAATGAACAACCAAGTGAGATGTGTCCATCTGATCCACTGACTACAGAGCAGAGAGAATAGACAAAAGAAATATGGAAACACACCATCAGTCTGGGTTTTATCTCAAGATGTTTGAACTTGGAAACTTACAAGAATGAACACTATGAGCTGTCTTTAACATCAGGAAAGGGTTTATAATAAAAAAGCATTTATTTCTTTCAACCGAAAAGTACTTCCTTCATTTTTGCACATGGTCAGTACATTTGATTTAAAAATGCCTCAATGACATCATCCCATTTTACTTTCTGAACAAATGTAAGGTAGCTGAAATGCAATACTCAAATATAAGGGGTCAAGGAAGATGAACTCAATAAATGCAGGTGCTACCACAGCAAGCATTGTTTAGTTCAGAGGTTCCCAAATCATGGCAGTGTTGAGAAAATAAATTTAAAATAAGCTAGTTTTAAAACTTAACATGTCTTGATTCAAATGGCCTAATTATAGTTTTAAAATCAGTAATATATTCTGGCTTTTTGACCTTTATTTTACCTGTAGTTACAGCAGATGGTTTGCTAGGATTGTTTGAACTGCCTTTTGTCTGTGTGGGAAAACAATACAGTAGAAGTTCTAGCTTTTCATACTCATCTGTGAAAAGCCGTAAAACAGCAGGGGTTCCTGGCTTGAGACAAAGGTCAGAGATAGCTCCTGGTTGGATGAGCAAAGATACGCCTGATTTGAATAAATTAAAGAAAAGAAGATAAAACTTTCCAATACAGAGTAACGAATCAGATTTTGCTCTTGCAACTTCTCCAAGACATCTTTGCTTTTTGTTTGTCGTTTCCATCTTTTGTCTTTTTCTCTCTCAGGTAAATTCATGTGTTTGTGCTCTGAGGTTTCTGATGTTTTGTGATGCGTTTGTCTTGTCTGGTGATAGTATGCATCTGTCTTGAATAAAGTGCTGATTATTGTGACGCTGTTATCTCTGCGTGATCTCAGTCCTTGCGCACAGCATTTTTCTGAACCCGGGCATAAAAGAGGATTTAACGAGTCAAAAGGTTTTTAAAGTTCAAGAATTTCTCCTCTCTTAACAGCAGCAAAACGCAAAGAACTTTTCACAGTTTTCCCCCAAACTAACAGACTGTTGAGTGAAGCTGTTGGACGCAGCAGGTAAAGTTAGCTAAAAGATGACTAGCTAATATCAATACAGCACCTTAACCTTAACAAATAGCCTGTAGGCTACCGATGTTGTTGTCTATGTCCAGCTACGTACATTCATTTTGCCCCCAAAAGAAGTCAATCCTTCCCCCCCACCCTCTCACAAAGTCGTTCAACCAGACAGCTATTTGTAATTTGTAATCCATAGGGGGGCCCAGGAGAAAAAGTTTGGGAACCACTGGTTTAGTAAAGGTGTGAATCACTTCTAATTCATCACACTGAATCACTTTGTTTTTTTTTTTTTGTTTTTTTTCATTTAAACAGTACTTCAAAGGACTCAGGAACAGATGAATATTTAATTTCTGCCTTCCTACTCTCCTTGCCTTTACTATTTTAGTCCACAAAGCAATTAGATGTTTTTTAACCAAAAATAATGAGCTTAAATATGTCTATCATTTTCTTGCTTCCACTGTTAATATATTGTTTTTTGTTCCAAATGTCTGAAAGACATATTTTCAGTTAATGCACTGTTGAATTGGTGAACAATGAGCTTGTGACCTTCTTTTCATTTTCTGACCTGGACTGTGGGTTTGAGAGCTCAGTGGAAAAAGTATCCATTTTTTTAAATCCGGCTTGCAAATAAGACATCAGACAGCTCTGCTGGTTACTGAGAATGTTGACATTAATGTAAAATATGTGAAGCAATTAGTGAAGTGAGAAAAACTCGTGTAATTAGAAGAAAGCGAATCTGTTGCTGCTGTGACAAGGAGGAGGTGATGAAGAGAAGCTCCTTTGGCTCCAACAATACTGCTGTACTGGGGAGGGGGGTCCCGTTTAGTTCCTTTTACATTAAATATTTTCCCGTCTTTCATAATTTCACATCCTCTTCTCCATGCCTTTCAGTATCATGTATAATTAGCTCGGTTTCTCATGTGTTGTTTTGAATTATTCATGTTGAGCATAGTTAAGTTCTGCATGAGGAAGAAATTTGGAGGTAAAGTTGTCGCAGTTCAATGAAAATGAGTAACAGATTTAGGGGGTTTGGAGAAGTTGAGGAAGCTCAAATATTTTTTTAAAGGGGGCAAATATGGTAAATCCTAAAGTTCAATGTCAATTAAAAACAATCTAATGCAAAAAAAAAAAAAAAAAAAAAATTGGCTGTCATTATTTAAAACTATACGAGCAAACACTATTTCATATATTATAGCTAATTTGGTATAATTTACATGTTTTAAAAAAAATAGTTTTGGGGGAAAAAATGCAAATATTGTTTATGCCCATATATGGCTCTTGGTCACAGATTTGTGTGCAGCTTGGATAGGTTCTGAGAGTGCGAGTGAACACACTGTAAATTATTGAAGACAACTCTACAGAAAATCCTCTGACATGCAGCAGGTTTGTGCTCATTAGTTAAAGTTGATACAGAAACTGAATAATTGCTCACTTTGAGATCTGCTACAGTATACAAGATGATATATACACATCAAACAAACCCATGCATCTGCCAGGAAGTAGTGAGACATGTATGTCACCGATTTTTTCGTCTTAATTAATTTGAATGTTTTGCAGCTGTAAATTGTTGTTTTCTCTTTATATGTAGGATCACTCCTGTTGGTAATGAGCTCCATACTTGTTCAAGCAGAGGCCCACAGTCCAAAGTACTTGAACTATATCTGAACTAGGAAGTGACGTTTTGCCCTGGTATCATCTCACTCTTTGTTGGAACCAGTCTTACTAACTCTCAAAGTCTGAAGGGAGCCTCTAGGGGTTTTCAGACCAGAACGCTGCAGATTGTTCAAGTTAATGAGAGCACAACAGTCATAAATCAAATGATCTCAATAGAGTTGAAGATGAAATGCTAAAGGTCTGCTATGACAGGAACCACTGGGATGGAGTCCCCAGAAATAGACAGAAGAGCTCCTTATTTAGGACAGAAACAATCAGCATAGCGAAGCAGAAACTGGAGCTGCAAAAAACATTAGCAGTAAAGTCTATGAATGCTAAGATAACCTTAAGATACCTATATAATTTTATATGTCCCATACTTGATCAGAAGCATTTGCAATCATGCAAATAATCAGGGATGTGGTTCCTCTAAAATAAGGCAAAATGGATTTGGGGGATGTAAATACACATTTATTTTTTTCGTGTTACTTTGTGTTGGTACATTTTAACGGCTTTAAAAATCATTTGGAATAATATTAGTCTTTCATGTTCCTCTGAAGTGGATCTTATCAACTCTGGAACTGTTACTATTAATATGTGGTTAAAATGGAAGACTGAAAAAAAAAATTTAAACGGGAAAATAAAATTAACCAATGCATCAATTAGTAGAATGTTATACATTTTATGAA
>NW_006800137.1:840071-907457 GCF_000485575.1 Poecilia formosa
GTTTCAACTAAAACCTATAGGTTGGAGTCCTTGTCAAACGGCGTTTTGACTAAAGTTCCAGAGGGTTAGAGCCCCAGTTAAACAGTTAAACAATATTTAACTGAAATCCTAAAATGGGTGCAGGTTTAATGTTTTTATCTTTTTTTTTAAAATCTTTTTCAAAATGTCTTTCTCTTTCTCACTGTTTTTTTTTCAATGTCACATGCTGTTTTTATTTTACAACCATAACATATAAAATTTGATTGATTGATTGAAGTGGATCTTATCAACTCTGGAGCTGTTACTATTAATATGTGGTTAAAATAGACTGGGAAAAAAAATTAAAAACAGGAACATAAAATTAACAAATGCATCAATGAGTAGAATGTTAAATTTTATGAAAATTACAATTGATAGTATGTGCTTTACATTTGTCTTTCGAGAGATGTTTGATTTTTCTTGCGCATAAAGATAAAAATAGCTGAAATAATTTCTCCACACAATCTACCTGGAGTATAAATAGTTATGGGCTTAACTGTAACTGACTTCAAGCATAACCTCAAGAGGGAATCCCTCCACCACGCCCCCCTCGTCCACACCTCATCTTCCCTCCCCGTGAAACACGGAACTTATCCTTCTCTCGGTGCGCTCTTCAGCAGGGGTCGCTACTCTCCGTGTGAGAGTAGCAGTCAAAGCAGTGATCGGGTTTCCAGCTTTCATCAGCTCCCCTCAGACTAGGATTCCTTCCTCCGCTCGGCTTCACCTGCAGTACGCGCTCTCTTCTGGAAACTTGCAGCTGGAGACGGAGCTTTGTCAAGAGCGCGGAGCAACTGCGCCTGAGAACCGGATACCATGCGTTACTTCTGGATACCCACGGCTTGGATCACCGGGATCGCTTTCCTCTTTGGATTCCAAGGCAAGGGATCGTTTAATTATTGTCTCCTTAAATGACCTGACAGGGTTTTTTTTTTCTGCCTAAGTTCAGAGGGAAATAACTTAACAGTGGATGTATAAATGTGCGTTTCCCGGTCTGACGCTAACTGGATCTAAGAAGGTAGGAGTCTCTTTCTTCCCTGAAAACACCTGATAAGGCAGAGAAGTATGCAGCCGCCGCGGTGAAGCCCCAGACTTCACCCTGTGTACAGAAGCGCTGTCTTCACTCTAAGTTGCTGATGAGTGTATGAGCTGAGCTGCTAGACGTCTCTGTGTGTAGTAGCATTGTGTGACACAGAGGAAAACAACACTGACGGGTGATGGTGCAGGTGACTGCTTCAGCAGAGTTGACTGGGCTTCAGTGCAAAGCTTCAGATCTGTTTGAATCACTTTGCCATCTTGCACTTCCTTTTGCTCCTTAGAGTCATGTGTACATCCATTTGGATTGATCACGTTAGAGTCGTAGGACTTATTATGGTACAACTTTTTCAGGGAGTTCATACATTTTGAGTGTGTGATTCATGTGGCCCACGAGGGAGTTTGAAGATAACAAGGAAGTGCTGCAGGAAATGGGAATAAAACCTGTAGCAGCCAGGCAACATGATAAACAGAAAAAGGGAATTTATTTTGATTTCATTACCCCTGCATTTTCCTTTGTACATTCAGTCAACATAAATGACTGAATGTAAGAGAGTCTACTCTAAAAGGAAATGTATCCATGATGTCGGAGTTGTTGTTTGGTATGCTTGGCTTTCAGTTAAATAGTCTGAACACTCTACAACACTTCAGGCTGAGTGCTGGAACAAGAATTGACAACGGTGAACATGATGAGCTTTTTCTCTGCTCTGCTTAAATCAAGACACATGCTGAGGTGTCAGGGAGAGTGCTCCACAGAGAGACTGTCAGGCTTTCACATCCCATTAATATGTTGCCTTTAGTTGTCCACATGGCTAAACGTGTATTATGATTTGCCACTTTGTGTTTATGAATGTGTTTAAATATGTACAGTTTTAGTATAACTGTTAAATGTGAATTTTAGCCTACAGACCTTGGTTCCTTGGGTAGATGTGTGCAGATGTAAATTTTTTCATTCATTTAGTGCCGTTTACTGCTGCTGTTCTACTGAAACCAACAACTTATTGGGTGCTGCTTTTCATGATGCCCTGTTTCCCATACAACAGTAAAAGTTTTACACAAAAAAAGATCCATTCTTAAAATTCCCATGACTAACTATCTCAGTTCTTTGATTGGCTTTTGGCTCTTATTGTAATCTCTTTCATTAGTTCGCACCAAATGCCACATCTTCCTCTATTTGACTTGCTTATCACTTGTTGATTTTTGCCTCCTTTTGCTTTTTAACTCATCCTGTTGAATCATTCTCCAACACTCTGATTTGATTTCTTTCTTTCTATCTGCACTGCCTGGCAAGAGTGTCCACCAAAGTAAAATAAAAAAATCACACTTGCATTGCACCGTCTTTAGCTTTGATTACAGCCCTGTTCCAGAGTCCAATCTTCATACTACCTATCAAACTGAAGGCCTTTTTTATCCTGTTAGTCTCAAAGATTTTTGTTTTTCTTGTAGCTGCACTGCTATTCATTCTCAGTTCATTGAGTTTCCTTTGCATAGTTCATTTGCTCTTGCTTTTACAACTAAACGTAACCCAGAGTGACTGACATACTGTTTTTTTGTTTGTTTTTTTTCCATCTACATTCCTTCCTCAAAGATGATGGCTCTCCGTTTTCATCAGTTTAATATTGCTTTGGAGAGTTTGTTACCCAATTTTTAGCAGTTTTTGCAATGTCCTTAGATGTTTTCGCTGTTTAATGCATATCAGTGGTTTGACCTTTCTTAAATAAACCAACATCTTTTCCACAACACAACATGCCTTTCTACACATTATAGAAAATGGGAAGCTGATTGCATTAGCTGGGGTTAAATAAATTGTTGCCAGCTGGAATATAAGTGCCCATGCTCTAATTATCCAATAGGAGGCATAAAGCTATTTGCGTTGTTAAATCCAAGCTGGCTTTAAAAGGAAAAAAACGAATTGAATAACAAACACTTGTGTTTTTGTATCACAATGCAGAAACTACACTGCTCAAAAAAATAAAGGGAACACGCAAATAACACATCCTAGATCTGAATGAATGAAATATTCTCATTGAATACTTTGTTCTGTACAAAGTTGAATGTGCTGACAACAAAATCACACAAAATTCATCAATGGAAATCAAATTTATTAACCAATGGAGGCCTGGATTTGGAGCCACACACAAAATTAAAGTGAAATATTCCCTTTATTTTTTTGAGCAGTATATTTTCAGAAGCATTATCAAACCTGACTCTGTATAAAATTTGCAGATCTGTTCTAGTTTTTCTTTATATTCAAAGTTAAATGTTTCATATCATGAATAAAATTTTAACCAAACTTATGACCAAAATAAATGCACGCACTTTTCAAATGATTGCTAATGGAATCGGCTATCTCAAGCAACCCGACTCTCAGAAAAAGTGATTACCCACCATGCTAAATCATAAATTAGCTCAGTCACAAAAGTATGTTGTTCTTTGATCTGACAACATGGAACAAATCTTTTAAACGAGGCAATTGATTGAATTTGTTGTAAGACTTTGTTCCTCCTTTGTTTGCAATGTTACTCAGGTTACTCAGTTTAATGTCTTCATTTATGCTAACTGATTTGGTGCATTGCTGCCACTGTGACCTACTGTCTGTATTGTGGATTTTTCCAGTTTTGGTATGACTTCTTGTCATTATTCTTCCATAATGAAAGTACTGAGGCATTTGTGAAAATGTAGTAGAAAGTACAGATATTTATCTTAAACTGCAGGGGGGGAAAAGTAATCGGAACATAAATGCTCAAGGTACATATGTGAAAAATCTATTTGGGTACAGTAATGGAATATTTTTATTTCACTTGGCACCTTTGGGTATATTTATGCATATGCTGCCAGCATGTTTCATTTATGGCTATGTAAACACATGTGGATTGAAGTTTGACATCTAAATAAAGCTCTCTCACTGAAGGTGCAGTAGGAGTATTGGTCTGGGTAGTTGAAGTGAGATCAATGAAGGGAGGAATGATTTGTTTTGGAAGTTGAAAACCATTGTAATTTGTGGCACTACTCATTATTCTTACAGGCTAATTTCCTGCACATTCTTATTGGAGCACTTCTGGGATTGGCAGCAGAACGGAAACTCGTGCAATGTGAATCTGGGTTAATGCATTAATGACTCATCCATACAGGTCACTAAAGAACATGGAGCACAATTTAAACCACTGCAGATATCTTCATTAAACAATAAAACAAGGACTAGCAAAAGCCATCACTGGATAGTTCCAAGAATAAAGACCAAAAAGAAAAAAGAATTTGGGGCCATTCTCCAAAAAAAAACTAATGCACTCAAAAATGTTCATGGAACTGCTGAGACAAAATTGAAATGTTTGGTTGGATTTGCAATTTCCATTCCATCTGGTATAATAAGACAGCATTTTAGAAAAAAAAAATGACATTTTTGTGGTAATATGATGGTCTGAGGCTGCTTTGCTCTTTCAAGAGCAAGACGATTTGCCATAAGTTATGTATTATGCTCCTCACTAGAACGACTGTATAAAGAATATTCGACCACCAGTTTGTGACCTTAAGATGTAATGCATTTTGGCTATATAGCAGGAAGATGATCCAAAGCACATCAACAAGTCCATTGTCAAGAACTATGAACAATAAAAATGCAAACCAATCTAATTTTCACCTTCGCACACCATCTTTGAACTTTTATTGCAATGGTTGAGAATAAATAGACGTTAGAGTGGAGACAGTGTTATAGGACTAAAGAATTGGCACCTTTGGACCTACACAAGTGTTTCCCTATTAAATACTTAATTTGCATACAAATCTATTTATTTAGTTTAATCCTGCTGAGAAAACCACCTCAGATACGTTTTCATACTCAAGTAATGTTTTGGTAAAAATGTACTTTTTTTTTTTGGTCAATTAGTGAGTTTTATTAGATCAGGGCATTTACACCAATTATATCTTGGTCAAATACAAGATGGAATAATAGCAATAAGAAGTATGGGTAGGGCACATTAATAAGAGGTTTGGTTATTTATTGATTTGGTTTTGGTGAGAGACAAACACTGAACTTGGTGATTTGTTTAAAACAAACAAACAAAAAAAAAACTATTAAAACATGAAGAGGTTTGTGTGGAGTTCTTTGCAACTAAAGTGATTTGTTCCGTTTTGAGTCTGGATTTTTCCTCTGAGTCAGATTGTGTTCAGTTTGGACTGCTCTAGCAGTCGTTGAGTCAGGCTGAAACTAGGGATCATATAGTCTCACAGGTGAATTCTGTTTCACATGTGCCAAATAAATATATTTTTTAGAAAATGGGCTTTCAAAGTGAGGTAGAGCTACCCCCCCTTCCCCTGTCAGACTAAATTACTGCTATTTCAGTAAACCTTTTACTGTTATGTTGTGGGATTTACCTTCTTTAACTTTGTCAGTTGTCTTATCACTTATATTGCCAATATAGTGTCCGATTTTCAATGACCAAGATTTGCCTTACCCTTCATGATGATATTTTTATGATTTCTGATCCAGCCACTGTCTAGATCAGCTTATCTTTGTATGATAATGCATGTGTCCTCACCAGTCACTGGGCAACATGCAGGTTACACCTCGGACATGTTGCCAGTCAAACACAGGGCAACAATGAGCTCAAGTGCTACCGTATGTTCCTGTTTGTCGACCATGTACTTCAGTGTTTCTCTTGGTGTAAAAGCAGCTGCGGGGGAAGGATTTGTGTGTAATATCACCACCAAGCAGTACACAGAAATTTATTCATTTAACTTTTATACATTTCAGCTATCTTTCCTTTAATATTTGTTTCATGTTTCTATAAAATATATTCAAACTGGCTTCTCCTATGCAATGAATTGCAATCATCTCTTCACAATATGAATATGTCCTTGTGTCCCGTGTACATCCCCCGGAAGAACACAATTGTTCCTGGCAGTTTATTGTAAACAGTACGTTGATTCATGCATCAAGCTATTATTGATCCATACGTCCTCAGCCAAATGTAGCAGGGCATGTAACCTTTTGTTTTTCAAAACGGTCCAGCTTCCTGTGAGTTATTTCTACAAGTAGGATTACTTTATTACTTGTAGGTAAGAATTATAACATAACTTGCTAAACAACAAATTGGTCTGTTTTTAAATGATCAACAGAAAATGTAATCGTTGGACTAAGAACTTGAAAAATATTCAGAACTGTTTCACATGTCTATAAAACCTCTAAATAGTCAGAGGAGGAGGATGTATGACTATGAACCCTGAAGAAGTTGCTTCACAGCCATCTGTTTCCTGCGGCATCATGAAGTGAGCAACGTTCAAACGCAAACTGAATATTTACTGTGGCGTGGTCCATGGCTTCTGGCAAAATGATTTACATCTCAGGATGGCAGATGGTTGCAATTATTTACAATTAGGTTTTTAAAGAAGCTGTCAGTCTTTTACGTAGGTTTCAGAAGACACTGTTGATTCCCCATGCCATCAGTCAATCCATCTTCTCTCATGAGGACTTCAGCATTCTGATGCTGGATTATAAACCTTTCAAAGCAAAAACTGTGATAAAAGCATTTACAGTAGAATGTTATACTTGCCTTCTTTATACAGCAGCTCACGTGTATAAGGGCAACCAACAAATGATCAAAGTCTTTACACATCAAGTTCAGTATTAACACTTAACACCTGCAGTGTTCTCCTTCTGTTATACACACTCACCCACCCACCTACAGACACACACATTTCTTCATGTCTGAGTCCACTGGGGTTTTCACTGTGGGAATAGAGCTAAATTAGCATGACAAATTAGGATCCAAACCTTTTCACAGCAAGCGCAGCATCACATTAACGGCTTCTCATCTTAAATATGTCCCCTGGTATCAGCATTAATACAGGAGGCTAACCTTTCAACACACTGCTTTCTTCATTTTTGTGTATTGCTAAAACTCCACATGAAGCCAAGTATAGATAACAACCATAAACGTCTGAGAAGTAGCTCTGACAGGAGAAACCGATTGGGTGTCTGATGGTTTGAGCTTAAAGGTTGTCTTTTTCTTGTCTTTTTTCATTGTTGTGCAACAATAGGTTTTGGTGCATCTGGTTAACTTAATTAATGCCAAAGGCAATTATTAATACAATTAGTCATTTACATCAAAATTGGCAAGTGGTGCACCGCCCTATAATCACAAAAATAATGAGCAAATAGATTTCAGTCTTGATTATCGCTTTAAAATACTGGCTAATTCTTGGGTGATGGCTGATGTTCTCAAACAGCATAGCTCTTTATGTATGTCATGAACACAACTTATCTCTGAAATATAAAATAGTATTCACAAAAACAATCAAACTTTCCTGTTGACTACATTAAGTCAAAACGGCACATTAGGCTTTTTTGATTAAAAACATTATATTTTATCTTTTTGAGCCGTGAATAAAAGCAGATGGTAAATCCTGAACTGGAAATTCAACTTGTGAATGCTTTACATGAGACTTGTATCCCAACTTTATATTTGCTTTCATTTGTTTCATTTGACTTAAAACTGATTTTGGTTTTCCACGCCCGCTCCTCCTTTTTCTTTCTCTTTCTTTCCCAACATGGGTGTACAGATTATCTTGTATAGCTGCTTTATTTCAGGTAATCCAAACACATAAGGGTTTACAACAAAGAGCCAATCTAAGTATGATGTTATAAGAATAATCTTTTGTGCAGTCATGACGATGAAAAATCATTGCCCATAGTTTATCCAAATAAATAATTTGACCATACGGTCCTTGATTTATGCTCAAGAACAGCACAATAACAGTTGCTTTAAATTTCCATTTAATTCTGTTCTGCTTAGCCTTGTTTACAACCTTGATGCTGGGAGAGTCAAGTTTCTCTCTACTTGTTTTTGTTTTCATTTACTTCTTGGCTTTTCAGAGGCGATGACAAACAGGATGAAATATCACTTTATAAGACACTTTGACCCCCTCAATGCACATCTACACATCAGGTCAGGTGTTCACCGTCTCACCTGATGTGGTGTTCTGCTGCTTATAAATGTGTTTCTTCACAGGCAATATTGCTTGAGAATGATTTTGCTCTTTTGTTATTGTTTTTTTTTATGATTTCGCTCTTTTGTTTTTGTTTTTTTTTTTTCATAAATGTTATGAATAAGCGAGGGTGCAGATTAAGGCAGGCAATTTAATCTGTGGTACAGTGTCATACCTGAACTGCTCCAGACTAAATAACATCAATTTCATCCTCCTGATCTGGGCAGTTTATTTAAACTGCGGCTATGTATCAGTCTGATTAGCTGTGCCTGAGCTTCCTGTTGCTTATTTATTTAACTTTTTTGAACTTGTCTTGCCTAGTATTATGGAGCTCTTATTTTTATCAGAATTTTAGGCAATATCAAACCTACGTTCGCTGATTTTTAAAGAGGAAATTAGCCCAAATATACCCTTTTCAGAATACTGGTCAGTGCTAGGACTTGTGCCTCCATCTTTAACATTAATTAACCTCACTAAGATTCAGAATCTCGTTATGCAGTAATTTTATTTTTTTTAAAAAGACCTAACAAGCCAACAGAACAGACCCTATTAAATTTAAACAAGCAAAACTAATTTACACAGTTAATCAGTTAAGCAAAGCAATATCAGTCAGTAATATTTGTTTCAATTTATTTCCTTTGTTTTTCTTTATGTGAATGTCGCCTATTACAAAAAAAAAATGCAGATGTAGTGCAGACAGATTTTACATTAAAACTGGAAACCTGATGAGTATTACAGTTGTTATCTGAGTAAAGGTGGACCAGGTTGATTATCAATGGTGACTGGCTTGACTTGGCACTGTAGGAAGAAACACTGTGGGATGGGGCTATTTCAGTGTAAAGACTAACTGATGCTAAAATATAGTTTTAACATTTTGCTCCCATTTTGAAACAGCCATTTGAAAGTCTTTTAGTCATAACACTGAACCTCATTGCAGAGCAAACATATTAGGTACTTCCTCATAGGTGTCTTTTGGTTTATATACTGTATATTGAGAACATTGCAGATAATGCTGTATTTGGTGGATAAATCTGAATTCCTTTCTGTGAAATGACTAATAGTCTATGTACTTATCAATAGTCCCTGCTGCTTAGGTAAAAATAAAAAAGGTTTTAGTATAAGTTTTACGACGTGTAACATAAATTTTCTCTTTTTTTTTTTTCATTTTAATACAGTGTCTCCACAGTGAAGTTTTGGTGTAAACACATTAAATTCTTGTCAACAGATGCTCATTGAAATGCTGCGAGTCAGATATTGAAAGTAAAGTGCCTGGAGATAAGCAGGTGGCGCCATAAAGGCACAGCAGAAGGAGACTGTGCAAACAAGGAAAAAATACAGTAGTAATAATGATGGGAACATGACATCTGTTGCTGGCTGCATTTCCAATATAAATATGTGCAAATTCTTGCCTTTATTCTGCTAATGTTACGAAAGACACAATTTCGCAAGTGTGGTTTTCCCATTAAATAAGAAAATGAAATTAAAATCACTCGTGAATAAGCTTGTTCATGTGATAAGTAATTTAGAATCATGGCATCAACAGATGCAAACATTTACATGTGATATAGTCATAATTCAGCAATGGGGCTAGAGCTCATCCATCATCCATCAGAGGAGACGCTGGTGTCGTAGACTTGACAGCAGCTAAGTATGCTGGGTTTCGGGGAAGTTGTAGTCAGCGATTTTGCATAAAAGCTATGGATTCAATACGTTCGAATGACGCAACTTTTTATGAACTGCAATTCTGTGAGAGCTCTAATGACGCCAGCTTCACATTGTCTTACTACTTCCTGAAATCTTGCTTTTGCCGGTAGTAGCATCTGGCTGATGGTCACATAACTCATGTGATGCGAAAAAAGTGTTTCCATTGCAGTTTTACTAAATAAATTTATTTTGATATGGCTGAAAAATTACCTCATCCTAGCGCAAAAACCTTTTTTTTTAATTGCTGTGTTTCCAACAACCATATTTATTTGTGTCATCTGTTTGCACAATTTTATTGTTAAGGGAAGTGTAGCTACTGTTGCTCAGCTTAATATTTTAAGAACTTTATCTTATGACTTCAGGATAATATGGAATGGAATAAACTGATTTCTTCAACAGAAATCAACAGTTTTCATCCTTGTTTTGGTCACAATCTTCATGCAAGTTTTATCTGCAATTTTGCAATTTCTGCCATTGTGGTGCTGGAATAAGTAATTCTATGGCAATGGAAACAAAAATGTGAGTATGGCTCTTGCTTATGCAAAGCTTACTGCCCTAAATGACATCCACTCCCAGTTGTCCTCCTGTCTGATGTTGAACTGAGTCAGTGTGTGCCCTGGTGCCACCACAGATTCCACTAAGACCATTAGCTTCCAGCCATTTGATTAAATGTTACCATTGATTCCCACAGGAAATGAGTCAGTACAACAACATCTGATCACATCTGCCAGCTCCCTAATGGAGAGTTATCAGTGGTAGAAAGAGGGAGTGGAGGAGGCAAGAGTTCACATTAACATTGAAGGGGTGAAAGAACATGAAGCTGCGCACACATCAACAACACCCAGCCTCCTGTTGTGCCTGACTTTGCCACTGCTTTGAGCAGCCTGAGGCCTTCACATTATATTGCACTAGCTGTTAGAAGTAAAAATGTTTAAACATTAGGCTTTTGATTTCGCGTTCTCTGTCATAGATGACATTGGCTCATTAAACCGGGCCCATTCTGCATGGATTTATATTCTGCCCTTTGCTCAAAAGATTACATTCAAGACATTTTGTTGCTATTTTGTTTAGGTTTTACCCTAAAGTGACAAGTAGAAGTTCCGATTGTGGTTAACAGACGATAATATTACAGCAGGATGTGCTACGGGGGGAAAAAAATTCAAGAAGTGTGATACTGAACATCATTTTAACTCTGAACCTTTCATCCAAGTTGTCATTTGTTTTATCACATCAAACTCCTTAATATCAGCGCCCGTCCTCAATAAGAAAAAGCACTCTTTGTTCCTGCAACTCAGATTGAGAAATTGTTTGAGGAACAAGATATTCTACGGGTATCATTATTTAAATACATGCCTCACAAATGATTGATCACTTTTGCTTTTGATATTTTCTGGACTCGTGCTGATGTAGTTGTTGGCAATAAATTACTGCAAAAAAAGTAATGTTCTGAAAAAAAGTTTCACACAACGAGGCTAAAAAATGACGGACAAGAGATGCATCCTAAAGTTCAGTTAAGCCTGAGTGTTGCTTTGAAATGGTGCTTTAATTATTTCATGCATGTTCATGCAAAGCTCTGCCTATTTCCACAACACTCCTCCTTGGAACCTCGGTCTCCAGCCAAGCTTCTGCATCACCACTCCTCCCCCTATGCCTTCATCACTTAGCTCAACCACACCAGCAGCAGGAGCAATTGGCAAACAAATGCTAATAACTGGCACTACAGAATAGATGGATGGATGAAAATAGTAATCTTTTGGCATTTCTGTTCAGTCCAATTTTCATGTTACATAGGGAATCCTGTCCTGTCTTTTTTTTCATATCTGAAGTAGAAATGACTGTTTATGAGAGAAGCATCTGATGCAAAGTGATTTCTGCTCAACCGGCATTTCAAGAACAACCAAAAGCCTGGTGTAACTCCATCATATAGAATTGTATGCTCATAGGTATTGTAAAGTAAGGTAATTTTATTTATATAGCACATTTTCAGCAACAAGGCAATTCAAAGTGCTTTACATGAATTAAAAGGAAATGCAAACAAAATAACAAACCGAAGGAAAGAAAAAAAAGAGGAATGAAAACTAATCTAATATTGTTCTGAAGTATGTAAACTAAGTGCTCCTGTTCAGGGTTGCTAAGCATCTAATTCCATTTAGTAAGTACTCTACAGTTTCTGATAAAATAATCTAAGAGTGACTGATCTAATTCCTTTTCTGGGATAAAGTGAGTACTCCACAATTCGAAGTTTCTTCTAAATCCTTTGTGGTCATATTTGACATTTTTAAACTTGATCCTTACAACAATATTATACCTATAAACGCAATTTAACAAATATCACAGTGGAATATTCAGAAAAGCTTCTAATATATTATTGAATGTATTTGTTTTGTTGGTTTGCTTACCCAACATGACAGCTGGTCAATAGTAAAATTCTTTACATCATGTCTTTGAGCATCTGGGTTTATTTTATGAGCTATTTTAACGAACTGAGACAGTAGAAACGTTTCTACCTATTTATGCTTCAGTTGGATTTCACCTTTGCAGTGTTTCAAATAAGGTTTTCTACTGAGAGGAAACACAATGACATTTTGCTGTGTGTTTGTGAAGGGAATTAAATAAAGAATATAATTAGGGCACTTACTAAAAAAAAAAAAAAAAAAAAAAAACAACCAACCAACAATTAGACCGGTGATTTCTGCGTCCGAACTACAGGCACAGAGACCACAGCAACAATTTGCCTCAACACAAAGACAAGTGCCTAAAAAAAAAAAAAAAAAAATTGGGGAAAAAAAACTTGAAGAAATGAACAGTTTATCATAGGTAAGCAGGTCTTTCTGAGCGTAGGAGTGTGGGAACTGATGCTAGCCTTGAATTTAACATTCTGTTACCAATTTCACCTGGCACTATAGAATGAAGTTTGTAGCGGTACAAGCTTCATTTTATAAGAAAGCAGTCTTGCACACAGATCCCTCCTGTGCTGTTCCAAACAAAATGCATACAAGTAATCATATTCCTACAACCCCATGATGTTTGGGCTGGGTTTTGTGACCTCCTGACCAGTTTTCTTACAAATGGTCTCTCTCAGAGCAAACATGCATAGAAATGCGTGGCAACAACCTGAAGCTTAATAATGTTGCACCATCATTTATGTATACGTTCTGCAGAACATCCGCATACAGTAATGTTTGCTGTATTTTGTTTGAAAAAATTTTACTGCCACACATCATCCAGTTTAAATTCAGTTGTCAATATCTGGAGGAATATAGATGGCTGGCTGCTCCTGTGTGGCAGGACCAAGGTGATCTTACAGTCACAGAGCTGTGATGTTATGAAGATAAACTATAATTTCTTATTGATTTTTTTTTTTTTTTCTATGCACACTTGCTGTGCAATTGAATATTTTCAGCACTTGTAGGATGAAAATGTGGTCACGGATGGAAAGACCAGCGTGGGTACACTGAATAAACATTCCTGATCATGAAAAGATAACTGAATTACTAAAAGCACATTGGGTCTTCTCTCGGCAGTATTTATAATCCATTTCAAGAGCCTATGTTTCTTTGGTACATAATTGCAACAATATATTAGAAATATTGTGTTAAAGTGAAAAGTCGCCTGGAAAAAGAGAAATTCAGTTAAGCTGCAGTTGAGAACCACAGCTCACTACATGCAATTACCTATTAAAATGAGCTGTTTTTACGGCACTAGCTTCTCTTACTAGAAGAAGGAAACACCAAGCTTTTAGCAGAAAAGCTGATTTTTTTTTTTTGTACATTTCCTTTTTTTTTTTGTTTTTCGTCTTCATCTTGTTGACCTTCTTTGTTTTGGCATTGCAACAACATTCACTCTTCACAGTAAGAGTGAATGTTGTTTGAAATTCATATTTCCAAGCTCATTTTGTCACCGACAAATGGACAATAGCTACTTAACACAGTAAAAATAAGAGCACACAAGAGTCGTGCTAGACCTTTAGTCAAAGACTTTAAAGCAGTTCATAAATAGTTTTTTTTTTTTTTTGTTTTGTTTTTTATAAATGGTGTAGGCTACCAGGTTTTTTTTTTTTTTGTTTTGTTTTTTATAAATGGTGTAGGCTACCAGGATTTTTACACATTTATCCCCGAAGAACACAGTTAAGTTAACCACCTGTTTTCTTTTCTACGCCTCAAGGCACCATCTCAGTCGGTCAAGAGCTGTTTGTTTGGGTGGAATGAACATAAGTGCAAAAATCTGTCTTTGAGCCTTCAGTAAATATATGTGTGCAGGTTTACATGTCCATCAGAAAACAAATCTTTTAATCCTGTGCATCAAGGATTTCGTACACATACCTGGTTTAGTTATTCATTTTACTGATTACTAATTTGTCTTTTTTTTATTTTTCTTTTCCGTGCCGTGTTCTGAATTGCGCTACCTTAACCTGTGGCACTTCAAGTACAGGTAAAAAAAGAAAATGCAGAAACTTCTGTAAAGCAAATATTTGGCTTTGTCTTGATTTCAAGGTGCTCTGTGTGGGTTCAGTGTGTAATCTTGATGTGGGTGTAGACAATGTGCTAACAAGGACTGTAATTTAATCAACGTAATATCAGCAGCTCTCTGCTACATTGCACTGTTTTGACTCTGGCAAGTTGCCAAATGCATGTTTTTTTTTTTTTTTCCACCTCATGCGGTAACCCTCATAGGTTTGGTTTGACCAATAAGTCATGAGGTTCAGTGAATATTTGTACAAGCTTCCTAAACCATTTTAATTTAATGAAAATAAGTATTCTTAAATACGTTTTAAACAAGACATATTTAAATAAATGAATCATTGGATGACAGCACTGTACTTCTCTATCATCTAACACTGTGTTTATCAGATATGTTCCCATTTCTGATCCACTGTAGTGTCAATTATTTTACTCGATAAGGCCTGAAAAAAAAAAAAATCTCCACTCGGATCCAAGTACACTGTTAGACATGGTTGACATAGCAAACATGGTTAGGGGTCTTATTTTGGAGGGAAACATTGATCGGACAGAAGATGTGGAAGAAATCGAATCTAACAGTCTGGGGAGACCTGGCAGGAGAATCCTCAGGGGAGAAAATGAGGTCCTGAACGGTCACTTTAGGAAATCGAGCAAAATCTAGGAAAAACTCAATGGGATGAATGTGTACATGAATAATAGTGTTGAAGAATGAACAATGATTGACTTTGCTATGATACAATGAAAACTGCCAACGCAAGTGTAGGCATTGGAGCTGCAAATTCTCATGTCGCTTTACTCTAGCATTTTGTTGCTAATCCATGAGGGATGTGGGTCTCACAATGAGTCTTAAATTTCTTATCAGGAAAATGTTGGACTCTGAGGCTTCTTGCATAGATTCATTTTTACACTGCATCCTTATTGAGCTCACACATGACTGCTAGATTTTCAGTTTGGCAGTGACTCAAAATCTTTCTTCTTTTTCCAGCAATTTATTACCCATCTTCCAGGACAAATATTCGACGAATGCCATAGAAGCTTTGCAGTTAAATTAAACCCACACGACGTGAATCCTTTGCAGTGATAGATGCAATAGTAGCTTTTACTCATAAGGATCAGTTCAGTCATGTTTAAATCAGATTTAATGAAAGCAAAGGATCTTAAGGTCTGTTTTTTTGTTTTTTTTTTATTCAAATGTATACAATCAAACTTTTTTTTGCAAGGAATTTCTTTCTGCTCCACATTTTTTAACTGTTATTTAGTGACATAAAAGTGAGCTTAACATATACAACACCTCTTCATCCCTGAATACTACATGAGCTTCCCTTAATTCAAAAGCTATTTTTCAACTGATTTATTTCTTTAACCTGAAAACTGAACCCAACAAATTTAATTTCAAAAGCAGCAGTTTTAAAGAAAAGTTGATTACACGCCAAGGTTAGCTGTGAGATTTTCAAAACACAATGCACAATTTAATCAAACCTAGTTAAGTCCCAAAGAGGCAGTGACCAAGAATAAACAGTCCTTGAATATTTAAATACATTTATCAGACGCTAAATCTCCCTTGGCAAGAAGGCAAAGGTGACCGGGAGGAACATGCCTCAGCACCATGAGCTTTCTGTCTACATGGGAATTATATATATATTTTTGTTTGGCTTTTTGTTTTACCCACAGTTCAAACAAACAATCACAAATGATTCCAAATACTTGTGATCATTTCTAGGTGAATCAGCAGAGGTTATTGGATCAGTTTAGTACTCGGCACAGCCTCTCTCTGTTTTAACCTGAATGTGAAATCTTTTGAAGTCCGCAGCCTGTATGAACATTGTGCGATGTGGAAGTTTAATAAAGTTAGAAGGCCTCTGATGTTGAGCTTCAGATCTGTACTTTAGACCGTTATGGTCACACATTTGTCAGAGTAAACGCACCACAGAAGAGAAAATGAGGCATGACGGGTGTTTAAGTGTAGCAGTGGAGCTGTTTTGGTAAACTTTATGATGAAATGAGCATGTCAGACTTCACAAGTGAAGTATTTATACTTGCTACAAATACAGATGAGAGCCAGTGGCATCTCAAAAAGCAAAGGTGATTTATTAGTTTAACAAAGATTTACAGTTATAATTCAGCCATATCTTGGCAAGTTTTGGACAGTGTTGGCTTGCATTTGACACTATTAACCATGACATTATTAAAGCAGCTGGAGAGCTGGGTAAAACTCTCCGGTCCAGTACTCGGTTTGTTCAAATCTTACCTAAAGTACAGGGACTTCTTGGTTATCAATGGATAACTTCACATGTGGGGAAAACCAAGGTTTAATCATGGGACCCCTCCCATTTAATATCTACATGCTCCCACTATTTTAGATTATAACAAGACTGGTTACCATAAGTATGCAGATGATGCACAGCTCTAAAATGTCACCAGGTAACTGAGCCCATCTAATCATTTAATAGATGCCATAGCTTTATCCAGCTGAACAGAAACAAAACCAAAGTTGTCCTTAAACCTAAAGAGAAACGATCCTGACTCAGCATGCAGATTCAGTTGTTAACTTTTAGGTAGAAGTTTTTGCTAAAATTTACTGTAATGATTTTATGATTTGTATTTATGAGTGTACGAGATGTGAGCTTTCTGCTGCTACTACACACAAGCAGTGTTCTAGACAATGTACTGCAGAGCAAGTTAGAAAAGTGCCATAAGTATGATAAATATTTCTTTTAAAGGAGCCAAATATTACCACTGCTCAGTTTTTGTCTAAAAATGGGTAATGCTGTCAAGTTATAACTATTCAAGGAATTGCAGGACCGGGAACTCTGTGACAACCAGGGCTTATGTCTCCCTCTCTGCTGAAGGAGCCTCATCTCATATCCACGACACACCTAAGTGTTTCTTGGGGAAGAGAGCGAGTGACGGGTGTGTCCACCAGGCTAGGATATTTGGATGGGAGGATTCTTTTAGACTGTATTCGTATTAACATTAAGCCACATGACAAATGTATATTTGTTCAAAGGCAGCAATTCTATTCATGCTATTTTAGTCCTGTCAGCCTGCAGCTTACCAAAGCTCCAGGTCCTGATGGCATTTCTGCAGTAGGGTAGTGTATGCAGTTTCTCTTTCTGATTTTTGTCAGTTTTCTTCTATCTTGGCCATTGCCTTCCTGTGAAATTCCACTCCAATAAAATTTTGCTTACAGCACAGTCTGTGCTTTCTCCCCTTCAGTTGGATTCCCTCCAGAAGAAGGGAAGTTATGAAAGATGATGTCTATTTTCTGTATCGTTTTAGAATTGTAGTCCGCCTGTAGTTTTAGCGATGGCAGCAGAGGAAGTGAACGACGCCGTTCAGACCATGTTGGCCACACATCCAAACACTGAATTAACATTAACTGTCATCCTGTTCGACTCTGCGCCTCTCCATTTGCAGTGGAGGATGGTTGCTTACGGCGCGGGTAATTTGCGGCAATTTCTCTGATTGGCGCTTTACATATACTATAAGGCTAACTGAGTAAAATGTAAGCCTCGACACAGTCCAGACCTCCAGGAAGCAATCGTTTCTCGGTAGCCAGAGCTCAGACCCTCCGAACGAAGCAAAGTTTAGTACAAGCGGAGCGGGTTTTTACCATGTTAGTGTTCTTCTTTAAATTGTATAATTTTTGTTTGTGTTTGAAAGCTACTATCCTTATTGGGGAAAAAGTTAATCATGCAGAAAAATAATGTATTGCAAATATAAATGGGTAATTTTGATATTGTGGGATCCTAAATCAGTCATGAAACCAAACTCAAGAGATGGGATTTTTTTTTTTTTTTTCCCCGAATAGATGGAATTTTTTTCCCGTAATAATACGTCCACTTCATGCCAAGAAATCATTTACATTTCATCCGTGTGACCAGAGGCCATGGCCAGATCTATTCCATTATAAAACAAGATTTGACTTCTTCCTGACGAGAAGAACTTCTTCTGTTCTGACTTTGACTCCAAGCTATATTTTTCATCACATTACTTTAATGGGATTTCAGCCAACCTGCACTTTGTTTCTGCCCTGGCAGCATTGCTGTTGGCAAATTAGGATGAACACATTGTTCTTTTGCTTTGGGCCTGAAATACAAATGTGTTAGAAAATGGAATAAATGACTTTGAACATTTCAAGCACCATTTACCTCTAGGAAATTTCCAATAGACATCTGAAAGAAATCTGAGAATTCTGGTCTATCAAACAAATTTATTTTTTGTCAAAGCTTTCATCTTTTTCTCTTTAATCTGACCTTAGAATTAAGGTCCTAATTAAATCCCAACTCGTCACTTAAAAAAAATCCTTGTCGGGCTGCTTTGTTTTGCTGTGCTTGGTTTGACTATGGGTAACAATTAACAATTAATAAATACCAAAACCAATTGTAAAACAAAATTGTAATTTAGATAAAAATGACCAAGTCAGGGCTCCATCTGATTACAGAAAAAATAAGCCAATAGTTTTTAGTCAGTTATTGCTGTTGAATGAGGCTCGGGCTTTAAACATGATGGATGAAGGATTCAGGTTCAGCACTGTTTACTCCAAAATATGAGTTATATATAAATAATAATAATAATAATAATTATAAATAATTCAACCTTCCAATTGGAATACTTTAAACAACAAAATCTAAACTAGTAACGATCAACAAAATTTCTTAGTGACATATGAAACAATTAAATTGTGTAGACTACTAAAGTCTAAAACAAAACAAAAAAAACAGTGGAAATGAACAAATAAGAATAAAACCAATGTCGAATAAAGAAGATGCAATGATGTCACAGTTCAGACGAACTGTAAATGTTGAGATGCAGGTTTAAGAGGAATTTGGAAATGACAAACAGCCTTTCAACTATTTAGATTGTTTAGCACCAAAAAGATGTGACTTGTTTATGCAGCAGACAAAGCAAACTATTATCCACTTAACAGTGCCCAAAGCTGAATTTGATCCTTCACTGTGGTGACAGGGGGGAAGCTACAGAGTGCTCTGTCTGGCAGGCGGGGAATTGTTTAGAAGCTGTGACTTGTTCACTTTCGGGACAGTGGAAGTGGCAAAGAGAAAAGTGGCAGCTTGGCTAGGGAGGCATAAAACTCAGTTTGCTAAGACGAGCAACATGTGTGAACTAAGCATGAGTCTGCAGCGACGGTGGTAGCAGAACCAGACTGGTGCTGGCGTCCTCATTTCTCAGGACATGCACGTCACAGTTGGCAGTTTTTTCTGCTTGTATGTTGAGACATACCTATGAGTGTAAACAAAGACAAAAAACTGCATTATGTTTTAAGACTTTTACAGTTCATATTAAAGTGAAAATAATCCAAAGAATATCTGAAAGATTTGGGCTGAGGCATGTTTACAAATGGGCTGCATCACTTTCACAGTTAGAGGTTAAATCAACTGTTTCTGGAATGAGTGTGTAAAGCCACTTCACAGTTCGCAGCCTTTTTGTCTGGATTCCTATTCATAATGTGCCAAATGTTCTCAATGACAATTTTCTGCAGGCATTCTAGTACCCAGATTATTTTTCCTCACATACTTTGCAGTGTTTCTATCAGTAATTTTAGTTTTAAAGCTTGTCTGAAGTGTTTCTGAACACTTGGCAAGATTTGTCTCTTTATGTGAAAGAAAGTAGTCCTGGAATGCTCCCCTCTTTGTTTTTTTCATTGTACATTCCATGATTTTCTTTTTACTTTCCCATTAAGCTAATCATTTGTGTAATGTTTTTTCTTCTGCTTATTTCAGTTTCACTTTACCAACATTATGTTTTCTTAAAGAAAACATAAGAAAACAGTTTTATATCTGAAACTGGATATATTGCATTGCAATGTGCTTTTCACTCAGATAAAAATGTAATTACTGTAAAATATTTAAATTCAGCTTTCATTTATACACATGCATTCATATTACAATCTTCAAATTCAGAGAAATCTTTAAGGGTTTTTACGCAAAAATCAAGGATCTTGTCATTACATTAGTGTGAGGTTGCATACTTTAAAGTTTGATAGATGTTCTGCCATAATTTATTAATTTATATCAATAAATGATGTTTTATTACAACTTTACATCAATGAGCAAGACATGAGTCGAGGATTAAAATTGTTCCAGAATAAATAAAATGCTAATCTCTTTATATTTTACATGGGCCAAACATTCTTGTAAACACTCATTGCTGAAACTAGGTGTAACTCAATTATTTGACTATACTTGGCTTGAAAAAAAAATGTCATGGCAGGGTTTTTTTTTTTTTTCACTATTTTAATTTTTTTAATCAAAAGGTACACAACCACTCACTTCCCCTTATAACATTTATGTATTTATATTGATCTAGGCATCAAACAGCCAGATAATAACATGTAACAGCAGTTGCATAGAGGAACTATAAGCTTCCAGCTCTTCTATCTGTCTCGTATATCGCTGGGACATGTCAAGACCATCTCTCTTGGAACAAGTCTGGAAGTCAGGCTTTCTGGATTCACAAATAAGCTTAAATGGCTTCATTCAAAATGGAGGAGCAGAAAAATGTTCTGTAACTTGAATGGCTGAGCTCTTAACACTGTCTAGACTTTCTTTCATGGAAGTTCTTTACAGCTTTCCATCATTAATCACAACTTGCAGACACAGAAAAAGGCTTAGAGGGTAGGTTGACTGTTGAATTGACAGCTTTGCCTCTCTAGCTATTTTTTTTTTTCCCCCGTTTCAAATCGGCATCACGGCAGACTGTCAAATGCTCAGTCTCCTACTTTGCTATACTTTAACGCATTCAGTATATGGCTAAGTGTCTCCTGCTGCATATCAAATGTATATATATATTTTTTAGACCTCAGAGTGCATTTCATTCATCTTGATTTTTTTTTTTTAACAAAGGTGTTTTAAATGCTGTTATTCTTCCCCTCAAACAAATTTGCAATTTTCTCTCCAAGTCCAGGTCTTTGGTACTTTGAACCTTTTTTGTAAAAGCTTCAAAAAATGCAGATACATTAAAAAGTAAAGCAATCTAGAATTTGTCTAGAAAGGAAGATTTTTTTTTTTCTACTTGGTAAACAAGACGGTGCACAGCATTTAAAGGAGAAATAAGACATTTTCCTTCCTCAAGTGACCTGGTGCAGATTTTTACTCATAACATTTAGAGTCACTAGTAGCTTACACATGCCAGGGCAGACTTGCTCTACAAAAAGTATATCTCAATTCATATGTGCACATTTTTGAGTGTGTCTGGGGTAATGTGGTTCTAGTGTATGGTGTCCAATTATTTTTAATTCAGGTGTGTGGAAGGGATGTATCTAAATGTTCCAGGATAGTAGATCTCAATGACTGCACTTAAGCACCCTCGACTTAAAAAAATATTATATGAATATGAAGATCACTAGAGCAAAAAAAAATCTATCAAAAACAAAAGTAAAATAGATTAATCTTGTTAAATATGCCATCCCAGCTATAAGTGAGGACTCAGCATGACTCGTAAAGCTTTGTATATGTTGCAATTGTTTTCTTCAAGTTCTCATTGGCTACTCTAACTTCTTCCCACAGTCCAAAAAACAGGGTTGGTAGGTGAATTGGTTTCCTTAAACTCCAAATAGGAGTGAATATATGCGTGTCCAATTGTCTTGTGATGGATGGACTGGCAACTTGTCCAGGTTGTCCCTGCTCCTTTTCAATGACCACTAGAGACAATATTGCAAGGATGCTTTTTTCTTTTTTTTTCTTCTTTCTTTTTTTTGAGCACGAACAGTTGCTGGTTGGTATTGATGAGAAAATAGATGGTGCTAAAACCTGGTCAATCTGAGGGGACAAAACAGTCATAAGAAGAGTTGAGACAGAGGTTTGCCAACAAAAGTTCAGACATGCATGTGGGGACCAAATGCACAGAGATGTAGACAAAATCAAAGATGAAGACATAATCCGAAAATTAAACAAATTAAAAAAACTGGTGGCATAAGGGGGTTGATGGCAGAAGGAGCCTGCCTATAGAGACTAAAACCAGAGGGGAAGAAATACTGAAGATTGATCACTGGAATGAGAAACAGATGAGAGCAGATTGAAAACAGCTGAGGGAGAATCCTGACAAGGGAGACGGGGAATTTAATGTGGTGAAGTGGTAAAAAGGAAACTAAAGAGAGGGGCACAATATGGAACTTTCCTAATCTGCACAGATTTTAGACTTTAAATTTATGCTAACAGACCGGCTACAGCAGATTGTTTCATGAGCGAAAGACCAGGGATCACACACACTTAACAAATGAACATCCTGATGGATGACAGGATTTATCAAATTAAAGTGACTATATCATCTCACAAGGGAGACCGCTTCATGGGTAAACAGTGGTGGCAACAGAAGACATTGAATTTGGAGAGACAATATTTCCCTTTTTAATTTTAAAAGGATTTTGTTGTTTCTAATCCAGTCCTGGATTTTATACTGTGGATGAAGAACATTCTTAAACCCAGCATTTGTTGCGGCTTGAGTGCACCTGTGCTCATCAATAATCCAGTCATAATCATTGAAACTGGATTCAATTTCCTCTCTGAGGCTGTTGGAAATGTGTGCATAAAAACCACCTGTCATCTGTAGGGCACAGTATTACTAGTAACATTTCTCTGACTGTCTGTGCTGCAGTCTGTGCGTGATGATTCAACATGCGGGCGCTGTTTTATGCCCCAACAGTAGAGATTGATCATGTCTGCTGGTAATGGCATTTCATGAATCAGAATTGCATCCTTCTGCAAAGACGATGCAGTCACCATCCAGTTGTGCTATTCTAGGTTTGTTTACTGTCTAATAAGCTTGCTTCGCCTGTTTTTATGTGTGGTATCAAACCAATTGCATTTTGGATATTTTTTCTCGGATTTCTCCTCTCCATCCATCCATAATTTAACACTCTTGTTCTTGCAGAGTTGCAAGTGTGGCTGATGCCTGCCCTGATGCCAACAGGACAGAGGGGCGCACCTTTTCTTGTTAGGTCCTGAATTCATCACAGGATTTTTATTTCATCTCTTTTCCTTCATTCTAAGTTGTATTGTAAACCGAAACATGTTGCACAACCACAATAACTTTCATCCCACGACACGCAACTGTGAGCAAAACCCAGATCAATGAACAGTATAGTTGATATGCGAAATAAAAGTGTATTTTGATTATTTCAACTCGATAGATTATTTTCTTTTGATATATCAAATCACATTTTCTTTTTGTTCATTTTATTTAAATGATTCCAGTGATCTTTTCAGCCCTGGTTGCAGCCGTATGTCTACAAACTGTTTCGAAAGGGTTGCTAGATGCAAACACACACTTTACAGTCTCTAATTATTTTCTTTATTTCGTATTTCAATACATGTTTCTCAAAGTTTGGTTGTGTTTTTTTGAAACAATGTAAAGCAGTTCAAGGCATATGCATAATATTCCAATTAACTATATTGTCTTCCATTGCACATAATAAACAAGCCTTTCAGACTCCAGCTGTTTGATAAACAATGCTCCACCTGTTGGGGTATTTTTATTAGTGCGAGTTTCTGCCAAAAACCGAGAGGTTCAAAGTCAAAAATAACGCCAGCTGTTTTACCTCGCATTCAGTTTAGATTTTGTATTTGTCTCCATAGCTGTGACAAAATTGGTCATCTCCCATGTAAAAAATATTAATGAATAAAATCCATAGCAAAGTAGAGGATGATTATGGGACGCCATTTTAATGGATGCATTGCACAGTTCATACATCTAACATGAGTTTGCATTTTCCACAACTGAACATTTAAATATTTTTCGTCGATACCTATCAGACCATGAAAATAATGTCATTATGTGTCATTTAGCTCTTAAAGAGGTGTTCATTAAGTTACCTATTACTGCTGATTTCTACTTACTGTCACTCTACATGGTACTGAAGAAATATTTTGAAAATGGTAGTGCATCCTTGTTTTTAATAAATCAACCAAAAACCTTTAGAAAAGTGACTAACAAAAAAAAAAAAATTTTTTACATTGCAAAAGTCAAAACAGTTCTTGCTCTCCCCTACTTCTTATGGACAAGGAGTTAATTAGAGCTTGACTATTGGAGATATCGATCATATTGAAATGTACCTGGAAGTGGCAGCAACCTGGAAGGTATTTGATTCACAAATAAACCAATAGTGACTCTGCACAGCTTGATGTTTTGACCAGCATATGGAAGCAGCCTGCACTGGCAGGCTGCCTGTGATGGAAGCTTGATGGAGGCTGTGGTTCAGGGAGATTAGGTGGAAAATATTAAGTTTTAAAGGCTAAAAGCACAGTTCATGTTTAAATATAAAAGCCATTAAGTGTCAGCCACGATCGCCGAAACACTTTAATTCTAGATGCAAAGATTAACTTTAGCTATATTTTGTTAGTTTTAGTCCTCTTAAACTCCTACTGAACATGTTACATAAACAATAAAACGTAATCAAGGCAAAGTGAAATAAACGTTTCTGCATTTTTCCTTTGTACGGCTGAAAATATATTGAAAATGCTGCATGATTTGGGGTTTTTTGTTTTGTAAATTTAAAAAAATCCCTTGCAACATTATTTACTATAAACACAGGAAGACAGAAGGTAAAAAGGTGTACAAGAGGACTTGAGGTTGTTTTAGTCACCTGTTTTGTCATCACCTTTGTTTTCAGAATATAATTGTATATAGTAATTATTTAATGATAATTAAATATGCCACAGTGCATAAAATATAAATGCTTTTTTTCTTAAATCCTTAAATACATATTGTCTCATTTTAGGAATGTAGAATACGGCAACTGAAACTATTTACTTGGCGGCTCTGTGGTAGAAATCCAAGTTTGCGAGGGCTTTGGAAAGCAGTCATCTGCTCTTCCTTAGTTTTTAGTATAATAGTATAATCTGTCCCACAGTAATGGCAACATCGACGCTAGCTAAAACACAGAATCAAAATAAAAAAAAGTTGCCTATTCTGGCAAAGCAAGAGGAACAACTGCTGATTGGAAGAGTTTAAGAGTGGAGTCCACAGTCATCCTGAAATGAAAGAATCTGCTTTATTCTTTCAATAAGTATAATTGTCTGCTCTAAATGCCTTCAGGTGCATGTGGGGCTTCTGGTTGGATGCATTTTGTTCATCACAGTTTACTTTGCAACTGTGAATGTTCTGGCTGATTGAATGAAATAAGCCTGAACAAAACAGTTTTTGTTTACAGAGTAGAGTAGTGCTCTTGTAGTTTTCATATCTTCTGGAACGCACACATTCATTCATTATGAATTGTATTCTGCTCCTATTGAAAATATTTAAAATGTTTTTTTTTTGTTGTTGTTTTTTTTTTAAATCAGCATAATTGGTGACTTACTAAATGAATTGATTTTGTTTGTAGAAGTGTTGCTACCCCTCTGGAGACATGAGTCACTTTTGTGATGCGTTGATGTCAGATATCCTGTATAATTCGACATGATCAAAACTGTAGTGTTGTTGAAATTCATGGGATTTAATAGAAAACATATATCCCGATACACAAATGTAGTGGATGGCTCCCTTGTTTTCAAATTCATAACTGGGATTGCATGTAGATGCCGACTTTACAGATGCATCTGAACTTCGCCTCCAAACCTCCTGTGGCCTTGTCGCTGCAGACTCCTGGGACTTCAGGGGGAGTTTGTCCCTGCGGTGGCGCTCCTGGGGCTCTGCGCTCGGGGCGCCTGTGGCTCCTGTCTCCATGTCTTCTTTAGTTCCTGGTGGGTGGGTTCATGGCTCGTCACACATGCTATAGAACATTTTTTATGGCAAAAATCGTATCTAGACAAGCACGCTCACACAGTTTTTTTTTTTGTTTTTGTTTTTTTTACATTGTTAAAATTATCCTTTCACCTTGACAGTATAATATAAAACAGATAATCTGTGAAGTCCTCTTTCTTCTCCCACTTCTCCCAGCATCCACTGCAGAAATATACCACTGTCAGAGCCAACCAGTCAGACAGGAGGGTCTTTGCACTGTCAGTCACTTTCATTCTCACCACCTACCCCTTGCTCCTTACTGTGCTACAGTTGGTTCAGTACAACATAACCTGCCACGAAAACTAAAGCTAGTTGGCATGCTGATGACAGGAGAACAGTTTTTTCTGTATTGGTAAGTTTATTAACCATACATTGAGCAGCATTAATTCACAGAGCTCCTCATCACTCTGATTGGTTGTTTTTGACCGAGAGCGGTGCATTTCTTCAGGCAACAGCAGCTCAGGGAGAAGATGCTGGAGACCGATCTATTCACAGATCACCTGTCTCATGTTGTACTGTCACAACATGTCGACAGCTTTAACAAGTATGGGGGAAAAAAAGCATATATTTGTAACGGTTGCATACTGCAGCTTTAAGGATCTTGCGGGTAATCTGTCCATGTATATTATTTTATCCCTATGACTCCCCCTATCAACTGCACTCAGACTGATTTCACTGCAGAATGTCCCTGGAGATATTGCAGCATTGGGTCTTCATTGTCCCAGTGGACAAAATGAGCTCACAAAGGCAGAAAGTGTGTCAGTGGTTGTTTAATTCCGGACCCTTTGGAGCTTGTAAAGCTCGTATGTCATCAGAAACAACCAATCAGAGCTAGGAGGAGGGTCTTGGCGCTGACGAGGATGAAGCCTGAGGGCAAAATTTCAACTGTGAAGTCCAGGAGTGGAAGCATCCTGGTTTGCTGTAGGTGTCGTTGCTCTGTCTGGGGTCACCTGTTCTGTAACCGAACAGGTGACGGGAGGTTCATGGTCCAAAAGATATTGCACAAAAAAATGTCAATATTCAAGGACATTGTTTGTCAGTCACTTTAAACGGTGTGATTGAGTGCAAAATCAAGTGATGCATTTCATCAAACATGGAGTTTCATACTGCAGTTTAATAACCTGCCGGTCAGATGAAATTAGAATAAAGAAAAGACTCAAACCCTTATTTTCAGAGACATGAGGAATGGTGCAGAGGTCTGGTGTAATGGAAACTAGAACAGTAGCGTTACTGACACATGTGCACAAAAAAATACTTTTAGAACAGAGACTCAACAACTTGGCCAAAGCTGAGCTCCAAAGTGATTAGTACCAGAGTGCTGCAGCTACATGAGATGGACATGTTTACTTTCAATCAAGCAGTTCTGGATCACATCTCAAATTCAACACAGCTGAGCAGTGGTTTGATCTATTCATGCCATTTCTGTTTTATGACATATAGCCGTACTCAATTTTGAGTCGCATAGATCAGTTTTAAACACAAGATATAGAATCTCTACACTGGACCTAAAAATACGATGTCTTACATCTCATTTATGCTGAAAAAGTTCAACTCTGCAGCCACAGGTCAGTTGCATACTACAGAATAGGATTTGTTGCCATAAAGTCTGGGTCATGAACTCATTATCTCAGTTAGAGCCGAGAGAACAATGAAGAAAAATGAAGACGATGTGAAAGGAAGAACTGTAGTGTTTTTTGTTTTTTTTTTTCCTCCACTTCCAAAGACCCAGCATTATGGTCAGGCCTGAAAAGAATTTGATAAAAAAAAAAATCCTGCATACTGCAACCCTAAATGCAGTTGCAGTTTCTTTTTTTGTTTTTTTTTCCCAAATCTGTTGAAAATTTTAAGACCAAAAGATTGTGAAAATATTTTCTCCAGTTGGATGTCAGAAGCATTTTTGCACGGTGGAGAGACAGCACTGTGTGGAGGTGCTAGAAACTTTGCAGGTATTTTGAGTTAATTTACTGATCAGGGTGAGTTTCTACTAATTACCTTTTCCCAGTATTTTAAGTCTAGAGACACTGAAGTTGGGGTTTTCATTTTCTGTAAGTCACAATCATTAAAATCACAAGAGACTAGAAATATTTTGGACCATGTGATGACTAGAGATAACATATGAATTCCACTTTCTGAGATGAATGACAGGAAATATTGCACTATTAAATATATATTTTTAGTTTTATTTGTAAATTCAAATATTAATTGTATAGCAAAATATTGTTAAATATTGTTTGGGTTCAGATAAATTACTTTTAAAATGTCTGGTTGTACGCATGATCATGTAAAGTGTTTTTATTTTATTTTTTGCTTTCACGCCTGTCTATATATTGTCAACATATGTATATTACCATGCAAGTGTATGATGAAATATGAAAAGATTTTAGAGAAGTTCTGAGATTGTTCATTTGAGGCTTCATGATCCCAGCCTGTTCTTTTTGCTACCATGCATGTGCAGATTAGAATGCAAAGTCTCATGGTCTGTCGTCAGCACAGAAATGGTATCTACTTTCTTATTCCAAGTGTGTCCAAAGTAATTTCTGTCACAGACCATTGACCCTCCAGAACAGAAAATGCCATCTTACACACAGTTGAGGATTAACCCTGTTGTACTTTTTAGTGTACAGAATGACTGAGTGTGTGTCCATATAACTAGACTCCTTTTTTTTTTTTTAAGCTAATAAAAAAAGTGTATTATGAGGTAAATATAATCAGTTAAAATGATGCTTCTTAACACATAGAGTACATAGTCATATTGTTAAAATGTAATGGCCCTCTGCCAGGGTTTTAAAGTTTTGATTATGTGGTTCCAATTTGTTTGGACAGAATTCAAGTAAACAAACATCTCCAAATATGTTTTGGTTCAGACTTTTTTTTTTAATTATTATTTTACTTTGACTCCTTCCGCTATCTCTGTTGTTGACTGCTTGTTGCAATAATAACTTTGCCACGAAAGGGCTATTTAAGGAATGACGCACTGTAAATTTTAGGAGGAGCAGCACAGCTTGTTGTGTGAACTTAATGAATTCATGACATGATTATGTGAGAGCCATCGCAAATAAACTGAGGCATTCATCACTGGTGTTAATTTGTGATGCTGTGCCAAAACCCACAGGTTCATCTTAATGTTTTATTATAATCAGATGCAATTAGAGCTAAATGAAATGTAGTTGAAAAATGTTCAACTACATTTTTCAACTACATTTTTCAACTAAATGCCTCGCCCATTTGTTTCACCACAAGTGAATAGGAACTAAAATGAATAGATCCCCAAAATCTGATGACTTTTGGACAAAGAGACGGAGTTAGATTTATATTTTTAACTCATTTTGGAAATACTAATTTTTCCCTTACTTGGGGAAGGTGGTGTGAAATGTAAAAACCTTCTTTGCTAGCATGTGGGTTTGGGATTTGGGGACAGCATTAGGCTTATAAATTTTAAGTATTAATAATTGTATTGGAAAGGAGAGGGCATTAAACCTGTCACAATCTAAGCTTCCATTTTTTGAATGATCATTGTCTTTCCTTTAGATTTTGATCCTGTGAAATGTGAATAGGGTTGAAAAACCACCATCATTTTTCAAAACCATGAGATCATGATTAAAAATATGAACTTGCCCAACCCTTCTGCATGTCTGAGATAAAACATTTTTGAATCTATACCAGGAATTTTAGTGAATACACAACAGTTGTCTTGTCAAGGCTTTTGACAAGACGCCCAAATCATTTGCAGATTTGGATTTGAAGTAATTCTACAACCATTCTAACCTGTGATGACATGTGATGCAAAGCCTGTGTTGCTTTTCTTTTAAAGTAATTTATTAAAAATAATATAGATCAGTTTTAGTTTAGTCAGAAGCAAGATGAAATCAATATGAATAGGTTTCACCATTATGGTCTGAATTCATCTGCATTACTCTGATCCTAAGCATTTACAGTACTGACCTTATTCCAGTTGTGATGCATAATGTAACAGCAGTAAAAATCTGCAGTGTTATTAGTGAATACCTAGAGATAGAAATGGACTGCCACCCAACCTTTTAAGTGTTAGGATGTTGCATGATTTATTTAAGAATAAAGTTAACCTGCAGTCCTTTAATTTACTGTGCACTGACCTTTTAACTGGCTTCTAAATAAGATATGTGCTCCATAGTAATGCAAGTGTGTTTTTTAATATCTTGAAAATCAGAAATTATGGGGCAAGTTGCTTGTTCCTAACAAATAAAATGCATAAATCTTAAATGTGCTGCTTGAAGCTGCAGTAGGGTGTTCTCAGAAAACCCTGGACTTGGCCAGGGAAATTTTAACCATCACATCCATACAGGTGCCTCTTGTTGCTCTCTGCTGCGATGCTGTCCTCAGCTCCTCTCCCACAGTGGAGCCTGCTGACAACTTGAGAAATCAGCAATGGACTGAAGTCATATCGTGCTGCTGTAGTCATACCAGTAGAAGTACTATACACAAAAGACGTATTTAACCATTTAGACGCATTCACAAGCAGTGGACACACTGTGCAACTTGGAATTGAACCTGCAACCATTGCAAGACAGCAAAGGATGCAAAAGATGTGCCAGTTGGCATTTGCATTTTAACATTTTGTGAAATGTTATTTCTAAATGTTAAATTAACANTGATCCTGTGAAATGTGAATAGGGTTGAAAAACTACCATCATTTTTCAAAGCCATGAGATCATGATTAAAAATATGAAATTGCCCAACCCTTCTGCATGTCTGAGGTAAAACATTTTTGAATCTATACCAGGAATTTTAGTGAATACACAGTTGTCTTGTCGAGGCTTTTGACAAGACGCCCAAATCATTTGCAGATTTGGATTTGAAGTAATTCTACAACCATTCTAACCTGTGATGACATGTGATGTAAAGCCTGTGTTGCTTTTCTTTTAAAGTAATTTATTAAAAATAAATGTCTTTTCAAATTGACTGAGATCTCTCATACTCTTTGGACCATATAGATCAGTTTTAGTTTAGTCAGAAGCAAGATGAAATCAATATGAATAGGTTTCACCATTATGGTCTGAATTCATCTGCATTACTCTGATCCTAAGCATTTACAGTTCAGCATCATCTGACCTTATTCCAGTTGTGATGCATAATGTAACAGCAGTAAAAATCTGCAGTGTTATTAGTGAATACCTAGAGATAGAAATGGACTGCCACCCAACCTTTTAAGTGTTAGGATGTTGCATGATTTATTTAAGAATAAAGTTAACCTGCAGTCCTTTAATTTACTGTGCACTGACCTTTTAACTGGCTTCTAAATAAGATATGTGCTCCATAGTAATGCAAGTGTGTTTTTTAATATCTTGAAAATCAGAAATTATGGGGCAAGTTGCTTGTTCCTAACAAATAAAATGCATAAATCTTAAATGTGCTGCTTGAAGCTGCAGTAGGGTGTTCTCAGAAAACCCTGGACTTGGCCAGGGAAATTTTAACCATCACATCGATACGGGTGCCTCTCGTTGCTCTCTGCTGTGATGCTGTCCTCAGCTCCTCTCCCACAGTGGAGCCTGCTGACAACTTGAGAAATCAGCAATGGACTGAAGTCATATCGTGCTGCTGTAGTCATACCAGTAGAAGTACTATACACAAAAGACGTATTTAACCATTTAGACGCATTCACAAGCAGTGGACACACTGTGCAACTTGGAATTGAACCTACAACCATTGCAAGACAGCAAAGGATGCAAAAGATGTGCCAGCTGGCATTTGCATTTTAACATTTTGTGAAATGTTATTTCTAAATGTTAAATTAACAAAAATATCAAAGAACACTGTTTTAAAGAAGATTAGACATTAAGTGTAGCACAAATAGTTTTGGCACATGACTCATTTTGTGCAAATATACTTTATGCTGCTTTGTGTATTTTGTGTTCTATTATTTTGGGGGTTACACATAAACACAACAGCATCAGTTTTTGCTACAGAGAACTTATTTGAAATGATTAAATGAAAAAGAAGTTAAAGCAAAATCCAAAAGGAAAATAACTGAACCCAGTTTGGAATAGTACAGGATGAGCATCATCATTGCAGTCAGCTCTAGGTAGTTGGTCTCAAAGCTGAGGCTGCGCAGAGGCAGAAGAGCTGCTTTACATGAATTCATCCTTGGCTGATTCATTCAAAACAGGTTGTGCTAAATGAGCTTTACCTACAGCAGCCACACGTGTTGACTGGCCTTCAGTTGTCTTTGAGTAAACCTGTTGAAAGATGAACACACTTGACTTTTTTTTTTCCGAACCCCGCCCCCCCAAGTACTATGTAGATGTAGTATTCTAGTTATTTTGAAACCTACCTGCTTATGGTAAGAAGCACATAACCAGGATGTTCTATGATGCGGGTAGCCTTACACTGCGACTGTAGCCTTTACTTTTTTTTATTTTTTTGGGGTGGTCAAACAAAAAGGCTAACTGATCTCGTATTCTATATGGTGAAAACAGGTGAAGAAGGGAGACCAGATCAATTTGTTGACCTCACGGGTCAAATTTGGAATTGATTTCCCTCACTCCATTTTCCCAGTGTGGAAACTCTGTGAAGCAGTAAATCAGTTTCTCAGACACAATAAAAAAAGAACTGCTGCTTGGAGGAAGGCTTTCTTCAACAATGAATAACGCATTTCCTCTCTTGTGAACGCATACTAGAGGTTGGCTAAGACATTGACTCACAGATGCATTGCATTTATTTTTAGCATCTTTTTAATATTTACCACCTTTCTTCACTGGAGGGTACTTGGCCAATAACCCAGCAGGTGTTGTTGAATGCGGTGCGTTGTTGCTCATATCAATCAAAGTTCATTTATATGGCGTATTCACAACTTCAGCTGACCAAATTGCTTCATGATAAATGACATCATAGTTATGAGAAAATTAAGTTTGCTAAAAAAAATAAATAAATGAATAAAATTGGCAGTAAAATACCAATGGAAAAAAAATACAAGTAGAAATCAGGACATGCTTAATTGCAGTTGCAGGATTTTTCTAAAAACTTGAATCAATTAAATACAAATTTGTTGACCTTTTTTTTCCAGTGCTGCCACAGAAAGACTGTTATCTGCAGTCTTTACAGGTCTGTGATAACTCTAAGCTGTAACACCTGCGAACTGTAACTTTATGGCTAAAATAACATTAGGTTTAAAAACAAAGACTATAAACACAATTGTCTGTGTTCAAAATTACAAAACTGTAATTTTGAACACAAAAATCTCATAACATGAAAGGCTAATAATATTAGACATGCTTTAAGTGCTACTTAAGTCATTTAATCATTTCCAGTTTGACTACAATTTCCACTTTATTTAGTGAAGACGTATCTAATCGTTTTTAATTTTTTTTAAAATTGCATTAAGTTGCTCCTCTTTTGTCTTTTTCTTTTTTTTTTTTTTTTTTACATTTTCTGATTTGTACGATCATTTTTACGTTCATCCCAAAACATCTCCATAGTATGGGCCATTGTACTATGTGTGTCGGACATTTTCTGTGTCTGACTGCAAGCTATTCCTCCATTCATGAACATTTTGGCTTCATGGCATTGCCAAACATATCAGTTATTTTGGTGGGTCCTCTTGTAGGCATTTTTGCCCGTTTTCTCCCAATTTTCTAAATTATGGCAGCAGCCCTGGACTGGCCCATGGTTTTGGGCTGATGGGTAGTACACCCCTGACTGGAGGAGTACCCTAATCAGTGAGTTTGAGTGAGAAAAAAAAGATTGCAACACACACACACACACACCCCTTGTCTACTGAAGCTGCTTCCTGCCTATTTTCTAAGAAGACTACGACTCTGATGGCTTTGATTTGATTTTTGCTTCAGCTCTTGTCATCCTAAATGGTTCCTAATGACTTTGGCAGGATATGAAGACAATTATCACTAATTTAACAATGCGGAGACGCTTTTCTCCACCAGTTTTGGTTAAAAGTGCCTGTTTTACAGAACTCCGTTTTACATGCTCCGGGAATGGTGTTTAGAAAACGCAGGCAATTAAAAATCCACCTGTTCTCTTATTCTTTTCTCATTATACAGACATGCTTCAAATCTTCGCCTAAATTAGGTTAATTTTAAAGCGAGGCAATCTGTTTTTTTTTTTTTTTCTTGAATTAGTTTTTGGCAGTGTATGCAAGGAAAAAATAATTTGATGCTCTAGCTCTGTGTCTCAGGTACCACGATTTTAAGCACTTCTGGCATCAAATGTTTACTGTAAGGCAAGTCTATTAGCATAGCACCATTTATGCACAAGGAACTGTTAATCAGATTGCTTTGTGGGAAAATATCGACAGACAATAAAGTCACCTTTTAAAAAAAGAGAAATGTATTAAAGGAGCTTACATGCGCAACACACATGTAGTTCATATATTATATAAATGTCTTTGAGAACCCTTGACAGTTTAAAAGCACTACATAAGTCAGACTTCATTTCATTATTAGCCAGAATGATTTGATATAATTTTTGAAGTGCTGTAGAGTGTATTTTTGAAAGTTTCTGGAACAGTAATGGGATTAAAATAACCTGGAACAGGTGTCAGTGGCTTCTAATGCAACATCAGTTTCTGCAGGTCATGTAAAGCAGTGAGGAAGTTTGGGCTTCGTGGAATAAGGAAATCCAGAAACTGCATTAATGATGAATTTTCATGTATCTTATGTTTATGTATCTTACTATCACAGCTCAGTAAAGTTTATGCTTTTGACAAGGGCCTAAGATAACAGTGGGGCGGGGTTCAAACTTGATAGTCTGGTGGACTGTTTGATTGGAGACCAAAATTTAAACATTTCTTACATTTTCAGGTGTGTTTCAAACAAACCAAACCCTGTGAAAAAACCGTTTACCCACCTGCCTACGCAGTGCTGCACCAAGAATCTCTGAAGGAAGCAACACACAAACCTCTGAACAAGACATTGAGCGCAACTTCCTCCTTCACAAAATGCTAAAATCTGGCAACCGATTTTAGCAGTTGTAGGATTTCTCTTTTATCTTTGGCAAATGTGCCAAGCAAATGATATTTAACAATTTCATCAGCATCAGCGGAAAATGAGGCAGACATGCACATTTGGTTTAATTGTATTTACCTAGAATGCCATGCGGTACTGTCTGCTTCCTGCTTTTGGAGCAGGTCTGCAGCCTGCTTGGCATTCACATATGCTTTCTCTTTGACCAAGCTAAGACCTAGGTTTTTTGGTGTGCCAGAGTTCACTTTTTTAGCCCACATCAGAGTTCAAATATGCTTTCACACCTTCCAAAACAATCTGGATTTTCCAGGTAAATTAACTGGAATTTGATTAACGTGGACTAAACCATGACCGGTGTTCTTACTCCTGAAAAGAGTAAGAACGGAACGCCTGAGTTTTGCATCCAGCAAATATGTCTCGGGACTCAACAGCATCTTTCTCATTCTATTAGGCGACTTGCAAGATTGTGGGTGTTGCCTGCTGTGGCTGACAAAGTGAGCTTTTCCAAGAGACTTTTGAGGTGGAGTTTACTTAGCCAGTCTGCTGTGTTCAGGACTCTGTTCAGTTTCTGATACTTGTATCCAGCTGTGATCTGCTTCACTGGAGGGAAAATCTCTGATGGCCGACTCCTCTCTCTACTGTGATAGAGACATGATGTGATGCTGGGAGTGTTTCCATCTGTCATTTTGTCACTTTGCACCTTGGTTACATCTTTCCTTATGTGTCCAACATTATCCACCTTAGTACGCATTTTCTTTTATTTCTGTTTTTTTTTTTCTTTTCAGATTTGCTACATTTCCAATTCTGTCAAAATCTGACACTTAAATTGAAGATCTTATTGCAGCAAAGGTGGAAAGTAACAATTTTTCTTACATTACTCTAACAGACCTCCTTCTTCAAGGTTTATCATTATGGACAATTTTGCCAAATGGATGAAGCTTTAAGATCGCTTTTGATGCCATACAAACATTTTTATCTCTACACTCTGTTGCATCTTTCTCTTTGTATATTTTTTTTATAAAGGTTTTGTCCTTTATTGGTATTTATTTGATAGTTGTCAGACAGGAATGGAGGTTATTACGGGTTGGGGGGGTTGATATTTGGCAAAGGTCATCGGGCCAGCTGTGTCAAGAACTAAGGCCTCTGAACATTGGTGACGGACTGTAACATTGCACCATGTCCGGCGCTTCCTCTTTACTTTTAATGAATTCACAGATCTGACACAACTAAATTTTTTCAGCACCGTTCCCTGGCATAACCACTGCCTCTCTGTGTGATGGGGCAAGTAACCACATCCTGAAAGGACTTGAATTTGTGGTAAAAAAAATTAACCTTTGGCTGTAATAAAATGAACCACTTGTGTTATGGTACTCATTACATGCATTATTTTCAAAGCTTTGCCACATAATGACTCCTAGTGTCTGATGAAGTGATGAACTGTCAGGTCACCTGTGACATTGTTTCTCAGATCCATAAATAAATTCGCTCTTGTGACAACACATTGTGGGGACTCCGTCTATCGTCAGTCCCTCAAGTTCATCCCCATCTGACTTGCACATCTGGACACCTGTTCAAAGACATCTTCCTTGTTCTTGTGCCAGTCATTGAATGTAAACCCCCAAAACACCGCCATTACTTACAGGCTCGAGTGCACTGCATGGATAAAAATTCACAAGTGGGCACTGTCCCAATTGTTGGTGCTCTTATCTACAGGTAGGAGCAATGAAATGAAATATTTTCTGTTTTCGACAAGTTGTTTTTGGGAATTGGCAGCATGCTGACTTACACCGTCAGCAACGGTGTTTTGACTTAAACTCATATTTATAAATGGTTGCCTTTTTTCTGGGTACCCGGCATTTCAGTCTGTCTTCACGCAATTTTTGACAAATTCATTATTGGTAAAGTGCTGGGCTGGTTTTGCCACCTCTGCTGCCACAATGAAACTGGCCTTAGCATTTACGTCCTGTTGCGATTCGGCTCTTGTGAGGACAGCCTGCTGTGACGCCAGATTTTTCTTTATTCTTTCTCCTGCTGTGTTGTGGTGCCGCATTTCATATAGTCTTATTATTTTATATCACTTTATCACAGCCACAGTCTCTGTGCACAGAAGACACAGAGCTTTGCCCTTTTCATTTGTAAACATACGCTGCCTCCCACCTGTCTTGAAATCCCCTGTTTTCAAAGTCTATTTGCTTAGAAAATTTTTGAGAAGGGAAGAATTTGAAAATGAATATAGGTGCTGAGAAGCTCCACATGGCCACTGATGAACAAGGAACTCATCCTAACAAGCACGCAGTGCTTTTTGGGTCTTATTGTGGTGTGTGCAGTATATCGGCAGCCCAGCGCCGATATGCCATATATAAGATATTTATGTCAAACTCAAGTCCCTTTTTTCACTATGGTTCATTTTAGGTGTTTATTTTTTCTAATACAACATTGATATAATAAAGACTTGAAATGGTCTAATGTAAATGGCAGAGATTGGAATAAACAAATAAAAGAAAAACGCTGAATACCTTCCATGATCTTTCACCAGAGGTCAAGGTCATGGATGTACTGCTGTTGTGCAAGTCTGAAGTTCGATTAAAAAATTACAGTGCATGTTAAATAACTTGTAAAAAAGCAAACTGAACTTTATCTATGGTGATATCGGACAGCGAAATTTAAGGACGCTCTGTGTCGAAGAAACTGTACATCTATGTATTTTCCACGCACATCAGTGCACACAAGTGCCATTTTATAACTCAGTCAAGTTGCCTGTTAACTTTGGTCCCTGTAAAAAATTTTGTAAATGACAAAAGTGACTTAAGCATGAGGAGGAGCTGTGTGGAAAAGGTGATACTCGGTGAAAGCAAGTATTTATGCATCACCCTGAATAGAGATTAAAAGATTTCTCAAACATGTATGAAATAATCCAGGCAACATAACATCCCAGGTGTTTTTTTGATGACAAATTATCATTATGATATAAAGCTCAAAAAAGTTGATTTTACATAATTCAAGGTGAAATAAATTTGTTCTGTTTGCTTTGCACGGTTTACATCCTGGTTGTGGGCCTTGTGTAGTTTTAAAACAAAGTCTAACCTAAAACCACTTTTAGATAGAGCTGTGAATAGATGTATCATTGAATTGTGTGTAAAAAAAAAAAGGTCTATATGCAGCATAAACATTGAAATAATTGAAATCAGTATATTTCTTGCTGGGACTAGATTAAGTGTATTGTATTAAGTGTAATTATCAGTTGAATGTCTTAACATCCTAATTGATGGTATTATTACCATGTGTTGATGCATTGATCCTGTTTTTTTTTTGTTTTTTTTTCCATTTGTTGAAATATTTCTTCAAACCCTGACACATTTTCTGATTCTTATTCAAAGCAGCTGAATTGATGATCCCATTAGACTGTAGGGGGTAAAGCTGTATACATCTTCAGCAGGGAACCGCTTTAGCGCCCTGCAGGTTTATCTCCGTCTCTGAAGATGAATGCTGAGTCTGAGCTGAATGACTCTTGAATCCATTATGAATTCTCTCTGTGGCTCACTTTTCCCACCATCCTCAGGAATGTTAGATCACTCCAGGAGGTGCCCTTGTGTATTTTGGTGTCCAAACTGAGCTTAAAGACAAATGCGAGGGTCTTTAAGTTGATCCCTCCATCAGACTCTTTGATCTACAAAATGCAGGAGGAAAAAAGACAATCATAATTGGAACCGTCATTGTTTAAAGCAAATAGTTGCCTTAGACTAGTTGCGTCAATTGTGTTTTAAATCCCCTTGAGAGTTGCTTCATGGATGTGTCGGAGCATGCCGAAGCTGAAAGCTGCCCTCCTACAATAATCCACTCTACTGCGCCGCAGGAAGCTATTGTGAACTCCAGATTAACAGCAGTGACACAAGCCTGCCCTTAACCCTCTCAGGCCACATAAAGCTGCCTTCAGTTACTCGCTACAGTGAAGCAAAGATGTTTTGGGCTAAAATGTGGAACCTCAGCTTCACATTCATGACAGTGAAAGTTCATGAATGAATGCATGGACGTCTGCACCTGAATAAGACGCACAGATCTATGAAAAGATCTTTTTTTATTTTTTTATTTTATTTTTTTTCCCCCAGGATTTAATTAATCAAATATGTGAATTTTCAAATCGTCTCACTCCAACTGGGACTTTCATTGCTGTTAAAATATCATGCATCCATCATAAACTCACTTTTTTATTTATTTTTTTTTACATTAGCAAGTCCACCTCTAACATCAAATATTTAAATGTGACAAAAATAATAAAGTCATGAAAGTCTGAGTAAAGTGGATAAATACTTTTGTCACAGCCATGTACGTAGTCATATATGTATTCTATTATGCATTAGTACAACTCACTTAAACAGCTGCATAACTTTGTCATTACTTTTAGTAATTTGTTTATTTTTTTCATATTGCATACCTTTTATTTTTAACAAATGCATCAAAATGTTTACAATCCACCCTCATGGTGGATTTTTATCTTGAAAATATTATTTCTTAGAGGCTTTGAATGGCCATCTGTGGGTTCTGTGCATGCATTTTGTTTTTTTTGTCTTTTTTTTCAAAGATGCACATTGAAAGACCAATGTGCATCTTGTGGTTTTTGAATTCAGTCATTTAATTTCTCATCAGTTCTGTCTGCCAGTGTTTTATGTTGAGATGAAGCTCCTGCCAACAAAGTGAGAAAATGTCAATAGGAATGGAAGAACTCAATTACACGCTTTAATCAGATGGCCCAGAATAATTACCAACAGAAGCTTTTCGCGTTCATCGCTCCAAATACTTTATTTGTAGGTTTTCCTTTTAGGACAGAAGCCAATCAAAGTCATACATACAACCAGTAGTGGAATGCCACCAATCTCAATAGGAAGCCAAAATGTGGATTGTTTTCTTTTTTTTTTATGGATAAGTATGCAGTTTTAAAAATGTACAAAACTCCTAATCCCAGGTCAACACATATTCTGAGCAATAAAATTCAGTTTTGTAGATATAGGACCAAAAGCGAGGCAATTAAAAAAAAAAAAAAACCCTCTACATAGATATGCACTGGTCTTTCACTTCCAAAGCTGTGTTTTTTTTGTTTGTTTTGTTTGTTTGTTTTTTTTCTGGGAGATTCTGGCATTGTATTGTTTTCATACTGCTATTACAAAGGATGGATTAACTATCTGCCTGTGGTGGACTTTACCACAAACAAAAACCAAAGGATGAATGTAAATGAGCGTGCATGTGTTATCACAAGGATGTCTTAGCAAGCAGATGCATTTGTGAGCTCTAAACCCTCCTTATGTAAATGAGCTTAAACAATCGCTGCACTATTTCCCTGTTTTGGATCTTGGGAAAATAATGATGGAAAAAACAGAGGCAGACGTGCTTCTAAAGTTTTTTTTGTATTTGTTTTTTTTTGTTTTGTTTTTTATATATATAAAATGGAACCAAATAACTGTACTTCTGTACTTTGACATATTGCAGTGCTTTATATATTTTTTTAGTCCCATGGGCTTCAAGTAGCTCCAAAAGACATGAGTAAATCAATGTGGTTAGCAATTCCCTTTAATATTGTACTATAAAACATGTCTTAGATGAGAAGTACTGATTTGAATTGTATAAAATATTGAAACTGAGATGTGTTCTTGATTTTCCCTCAGACTCTTTAACAGCAAAGGCAGCAGCTATTCAAAAACATGCAGCTGACAAAGTTGATATAAAACCATAGCAGCAAAAGGAAGTAAACAGTTGGAAAGAAATTAGTGTTGCACAGAAGTTTAATTCACATCTTTCTACTTGTGAGAAACTGCTTCTTTTATTGGTCCGTGCTAATATAGTTGAATTAACTATAATTATATATTTATACATACAACCCAGTTTTATATGCAACAGTTGCATTTCCAATCTATTTAGCCGTTTTTTTGCACATTTGTCTTTGGAGTACTGTTTGTTTACATGTACAGTGTACTTTTTTCAGAACTTTACAGATATAATGCTTTTGGAAAAGCTCAGGCAACATTAGAAACACAAAAACTAAAACTAGATGCTTTTTTTTCTTGTTCAGAGATAATTTGGGCTTCCAATAGACGACGTGCTATTTGGTTAATTTTCCCTATCCACAAGGTTTTACTTTGTTCTGCTCCGATCGCTGCTTGTATGTTTGTTTAGTAAATTAACTGGGAAGTAGAGCAGTCAATGCTGGAATGACAAAGTAGTGATAAACTTTAATTTTCTTCAATAAAACTTAAAGCTGATCTTAATTATAAACGTTATAATGCACACATATTTTGTCCTGCTGTGTGTGAAAATGTTTTTAAGTCTAAATTCGTTGTCATATTTGTGGCCTTTGACTATCTGCTGTTGAATTGAGGATATTTTAAGAGATGCAGTGTGACACCCTGCACACAAAGGTGATCGCTTATGTGCTTTTACTTGCATAGAAGATGGAATGATTTCATATAGAGCTTTGCTAGTTGTACTGACCATCCAAAGTGCTTTTCATTAGAGCCACATTCAGCCATTCGCACTCACAAATGCACACCATGTTATACACTATTATCCAGTTGGTGAGTAACCCATGGTAAAGTGCTTTGCCTGTCAAGTCAAATCAAATCCACAAAGTTGTGATTGCAAGACATCTGCTGTACCCATTAAGCCAAAGTGTCATGCTACCCTTAATCTCAAGGATTTGATATGATGTTGTCCCTCTTTTGTGTCTGAAACCACTTAAATTGTTTGGTACATTTTTGACAGTGCCATTGTGTGAGAGGGTGGTGACCTCTTCAAGTTGAAATTAGGGTTCTGTGTGAGTCAGTCAAGTGGTTCCACACCAAACTCTCTCATCCACATCTTTATGAACTTTGCACAAATATGTGGTCATGTTGGAACAGGAAGGAACCATTCCCAGACTTTTCCCATAAAGTCATGAGCTTGAAATTGGTGTGCTAAAGCAGTAAAAGTACATTTTACTGGAGCTAAGAAGCCTGACACACAACCCCACACCATAATCCCGTTTGCACCTAATTTTATTTTCGGCACAGCGGAGTCATGCAAGTTCTGTTCTTCAGGTAACTCCCAAACCCATAGTGATTCATAAAATTGTTAGAAAAGGGGGATGACTTCTGAATCATGACTACGGTTCTATAGAACAGTTGACAACTTGTCTCAACTGTTCTATAGTCCAGTGGCAGGGATCTTACCTGGGTAGAGATGAGATTTTCAACAACTTTATTTGGAGCTTTGTTCCTGATAAGTTTATGAAAAACAATCTCTGCCATAGTTTATTCTTGCCCAGTTTGTGTAAATGAAGCATACATGCGGTATTGACACAAAACTTGGAAATTTCACTCCTCCCAACAAGATGTGGGGTTTAGATGAATACACCTCCCTCACACGTTGCTTTTAGGACACAAAGTTTTCCAGATTTTGTTCACTCTTGACATGACAGTTTGGAATAATGTATCTTTTACTGCTCTGTGGGTGGCAACACTGTCAAACACATCAGCAGGGAAGAAATAAGGACTCCACAGGAGGAGCAGGAGAGAGAGATGGAGGGGCGGGAGTGACCATTTCCAGTCTATGCTTCATAAATCAAAAAAAACTTGTATATATAAAAAAGGCTTAATACAGAATAAATCAAACTCAGTGAAACCATGAATATATGGCCCCATCCAAAAGGTTAGACACATCTATCCATGTATAATTAATAAGTTGGTATGTTGAGACTTTTTTACTTGTACGTTAGTAGAGCGGGAACCCAGAGGAAGAAGGAACAACTTTTAAACATTACAGTCATCCCAAGTTTTCTCTTAAATCTCCTAAATACATTCATGAGGAAACTTTTAAAGCTTCTAGAAAGACGTATTTCCGCAATGTTCTGTCAGATCCCCTTCACTATTACATGCATTCATGCATCACTCTTTCGCTCTATAATTTCCTGTATGCTGCTTCTGTCTAAGTGTATGTATATAGAATTATTTACCCTGGATCTAAATTAAAGCTCTGTGGTTTGCTTCTGAACATGAGATGATGTTCCCATCTTGCGTTTACTTCCTGAAGTCAATTTAAAAAATGGGTTTATTTCAAAAAGCTGAAAAGTGGCATTTGTACAGACTGTGACGACTGAGCCAGTGAACTACGATAACACAAGAAATATAATGTGATGGAATGTATTGCGTAATACCCATAAAAATCAAATAATGCAACTACATGTACAATTAACTGACCTGTTTCTTGGCTCAAGCGAAGCACTTCAGCTACTTTTAAAAAGTCTGCCTGGATGAACTGTCATGTTGCAGCCCATCAAGCTGTCTAAACAGTTTGAAAACATGGCATTTATAGATCAGTGAGGTTTTTCTACTTCTACTTGTACATAAAAAACTGGTTTGTCTAGGTTAAGCATATGGTAAATTAAAAAAAAAAAAAAAAATCAGTTTGAGTTATCATCTCACTGCACTTATTATAATAAAGGGTCCAATTCATATCCAGTCATACACTTCATATATTCCCATCTAGTTCTATGAAGTAAGTTAGAAGTAAACACATTTCAACTGATCAAAAAATACCAAATTATAGAAAAATAAATCATAAATAAAAATTAAAAAAAATATTAAAATAATTTTAAAATGATCATATCAGGATGCAAGAATATTGCACAGTATCTTGTGCAAATGTTCCTGTGCAATATGTATTGAAATGGTTAAATACACTATTGTATCTTGATGAAGCACCTTGTAACTGTGGAAAGGATTAACTCCATTTTAACATTAAGTATCCTCTATACTTCCTTTTGGAAAAAGAACATTAATGGTAGCAGTAACTGCCAGTAATGCATAAACTGAATGTAAAGAAAATGAAGAGAGCAGAGTGAGAAAAGCTGATTACACTTATGTCTGTAATCTGCATCACAAACTCTCAAACTTCCTGTTGAAAGAACTGGTTAGAAAAGGTCAATGGTATGGAACACACAGTGGTGAGCTAATACCTCTTAACAAATATGCTTACAATTTACAGTCAAAACAAATAAAATTTTCCTTTTGCAATTATTTGTCTTGCTTTAACTATTGGCAGTAGAATTAAATTAAGTCTTTTTTTTTTTTTTAAAGTTGACTTTACTTACCTAATTGCTTCTCATTTCTCAGTAAATAATGTAACAACTCTAAAAACCACCAGTAAACCTGCAATCTGAGAACAAAGGTCTATGTTTGGAACATAAACAACAATCAGTAATTTATTAAAGGATGGAGACTGATTATTCAGAGTCTTATGAGTAAAAACAAACAAACAAAAAACAAAAAAACAATGTTCAGTTGTAGCCTGGATTTAACAGCCATCAAAAAGGAACTAAAATTCAATATTTCACATGTCATAATCAATCCTGATGTTAGAAACCCTTGAATTTTTTTTTTTTTTTTTAAGAGTTTTATGGACCTTAGCAAAGTCAATCAGTGCAACCTCATGGATGCCTTTGTCTTTCTGTTTCTCTCTCGAGTTAAAAAGGGCACAGTAAAGCCTTTTAGACTGTCTATATAGAAGTCGAAGCTTGCCAGCAACCAAAATAATCAATAAAGTTTGTTGTTTCAACCTACTTTGCTAAATGAGTGATCGCCTGCTGATTGAGAGATGTCCTGCTGATCGGCTCTATAATTAGAGAAGTTCAAAGCTTAAATAGATCCATTGTACTACAGATGAATATTCTGATATCCTGGATTTGGCAAGCTATTTCTGCTGTATTTTTATAAATTCAGAAGAACAATAACTGTTCTCGATGCCTCCGGGGTGTCTGATTATTTTCCTTCCTTCCAATTTGTTTTACTTTATTCAGTATCAGAAACCATTGTGCTGTCACTGTTAAATGAGATTTTCCACAGCAAACCCATGAACATTAAGAAGGCACTGGTTCTGAGTATTTTTAATTTGCTTTCAGCTGACAGGTCATATTGTGCAAAAGTCAATTAAACCAAACCGTCATTTTTCCTAATTTGTAAATAAATGTTTCAAATAAAGCAAAACATCTTTTCCTACTGTCACACAGAACAAGAATGCCTTTTTTATTTTTCTTATAAGTCTGAGTAAAAAAAAAAAAACAATTTGCAAAATGCTTATACAGAATGTTGTGTCCTAGACATGTTCTTTTATGGAGTTTTTGGCAACAACTTCTGCCTGATTATTTCTAGCATCTCAACTGCTGTTCACCGTTTGTAGCATTAGTGATCAAGGCTGGGTTATATGCTTTTTGACATACACAGACAAGTTAATTAAGGACTCATGAATTGGAGCCCTGATGCACTGGTTAATGAAAATTAATCTGACACTGCAGTGGACTTTTTCTGCATAATTGAATGCTGTCCAGAAGAAATGCCACACTGAGGTTTGTGAACGGTCACATCTAAGCCTTTTGGATCTAGCAGACTTAAACGTTTGAGCATAGCAAAGCTTTGTGCACTTTTAATTAGACATTCTGATGGCTGATGAGCAGGTGAAGTTATTTTCCTGCCGGCGTAACTTAATTAGCAAGTGATGGCAAAGACCAGGAGACACTTGAACTTCGTCATATTGTCTCACGATATCAGATGGTAAACAAGAGAGTGACATTCAAAGTCTTGGTGCGTTTGCATGCTTGTTCTGTGGCTGTGAGGCAGATTTGTTGACTATAGAACAAGGAGGCATTGCTTGATTGGACAAAAAGGTTGATGTAAAAGGTTAATCACAAGGAGGATGAGGACAGCTTTCACATTCTTTCATTTTTCCTATTTGTGTTGATGATATTACTGCATGGGTGTGTTTAAAAAAAAAAATTAAAAATTAAAAAAAAATCACCTCCCTGGCATGACACTTAATCTATCCATTAGTTATACCCGCTTATCCTTGCGGGGCCTCAGGGGGGGCTTTTGCCTATCTCTAGTGATCATTAGCTGAGAGGCGGGGTACACCATGGACAGGTCACCAGTCAAAGGATAACATGGAGACACAAGACAAACAACCATGCACACACATGCTCATACCTAAGGACAATTTAGAGACAAATTCACCCAGCAGCCAATTTTTTTTTTTTTTGGACTGTAGGAGGATGAGAGAGAACATGCAAATGCCACACAGAAAAACCCAGGACCTTCTTGCTGCAAGGCAGCAGTGCTACCAACTGTGCCTCTGTGCAACCCATAGTATATATTCCAAAACATATCGAACTATTTTTAGCATGAATTATTTTTACTTTGTGAATGCCCAGAGTGATGAAAAATTACGAAGTTGCCAAATGTTTGTTTTCGACAGCTGGTCTGAGTCACTCAAAGTGCTATTTTGAACATTAGCGGTTTTCTGCGCATACTGTGTTTTTTGGTGACATGTGCCAAGGTCTTGTTATTTATATCTAGCTCACACTTCATGATTCAACATGTTATGCTTGTGCCAGATTTGTTTGGAAGAAAAATGCGGAAAAAGCTTTATAAATGTCAAGCTTGTACAAGAAAACTTCTTTTTAGGAAACACTAGTTGTTTAACTGTTTAACGAGAATAAACATGGATGGTTTTCTGCTGCAGTAAATGGTATCTCTGCAGTGCTTTGTAGCAGTCCTTGTGCGTTATTTTGTCTTAGGTGGTATGTTTTGGATGGTAATATACTTTTCTTCAATTGGCTAATATATTGTATAGGAATACTGTATATTCTTCCAGCAAGACATATTTTCACAGTAACTGCATAAAGCACAGAGTTCTTTTAGCTGCAGATGGCTAGAGATCTAAACTCTGACAGCAGCAGCAGAATTTCATCTAAAACCACAGAATAGTTGCCTTGTTACAGATGACCAAAGAATCCCAGACAATAACAGATGTCTGATAGAATACAAATAACATGGGCCCTGTCTGCAGGGCTAATTTTGGCTATGTTTGGCTGCACATAGATATAAAATAGATTTGGTGTGAAGAAATTCCACTCAGCTTCATGATCATTATAGAGTGAATTTCTGAGAAAAAAAAACTTTTAAAACAATATTTTTTGACCTCAATGACTTTTGAGATTGTGCAACCATAGTAACATAACAGTTTGCTAACTCCACTGCTAACAGTAAATGTGGATTGCCTTATCTGAGCTTTTTGTGTAGATACAAAAACTGCCTGAATATATATATTATAAACATAAACCCAATTCATAACGAAACACTCCCATGAGTCTGTTTTATCCATCTGCTTTTCACCTGTACTTTGCATATGTTGAAATAGTTTGTCATTAAAACAAAAACTTCATATGCACCTAAAAGTACATTTCAGTGTTTTGGATTTGGAATATATTAGCATTTTTCTGCCTTTTGAACCATCTTTCTGTCCTCACATAGAGAACATAATTAAACCTCAAATGGCTTTAGTTGCAAATAAAAGTATTTCTGACAGTGAAATAATTTATCTTTTTTAATCTCAACAACTTGATTCCCTCTTAAACGGGGAGTAAGTTACAAAAACGACTTTTTTGAGCTTTAGATTGTGTTATGCGATTTCATCTTACCTGGAGTGTTGCTTTGATTCATTCATTCATGCATGTTTGTGTATTTCTCGAATCCCGGCAGGATGTCCTGTGATGCCTGTCATCTACTTTGTTGCAATGTCTGATATTGACCTGGCACTGTGCCTGGAAGTGGGACAAACGGAAAGCAACGAGCTGTTAGTGGAATATTGATCTCCTTAGAGACGATATCACAGAACTTGGATAGATGATTTAAATGTCGTCATGTGGACATTGCTGCCCGTGCCAAATGCCTTTAACGATGGTAATGTTTTTTATGAAGCTGCAATTGTGTGGCTGTGCTGCAACAACATACTACATTATTGATATGTAAAAAGGATTTCTTCAATATTTGCCATCGAGAAAAGAAATATCCAGTATTTTCACATTAGTTCTAGAAAAATTGAAACAAAATAAATTGGTGGGGGGAAATCTAAACCTCCTGAAGATTATTGCAGTTAAATTAATTTCCTTATTAGGTTTCTCCTCCCTACTGAGAGATTTGAGCAAGTGGCACATTGGTATACAAACAAGCTCTAATCTTTGAATCACTACTTCTACACTTTGGTGGAGACTTTTCATGAATGTTGCCACTATGCCTTCAGTGAGTTAGTTCTAGCAGATGTAGTCAAATGTATTAGTTTGACAAATAAATGTTGCGCTGTATTTGATGTTGAAAACAAATATGAAGAAAACTAAACAGTTTCCATAAACTGAAACTGACAGTAATTTTGGCACAGGAAATATGAAGCTGTGAATAACTCAGCTCAGAGCCATGCACTGATACCCACCCATCTCATTAACATGGCGGCAGCTGTGCCTGAAAATCTGTGTGGCAAGATTAGTGAGAATTTTTACACAGAAAACTGTGAAACCCTGACATGACTACAATCATTATTTACCCAGCTGTATTTGCAGTAATCACTATAAATGCTAATAATCACCCAAATACTTTCACTTTTTTTTCTGTTTCGTACTGTTTAATCGTTGTCGTTGTCAGTCAAGTTCTCGGTTACAAAACTTTCTAGATTTTGTGGAACAGGTACTAATAAAACCTTTTCACACCTATATTTAGTTTACTACGGACTGCATCAGTTCAAGAGTTAATCTTGTAATTTTTGGGGGGTTGTTTTGTTTCTTTTTATTCAGAAAAAAAAGTGTCATTCTGATCTCCAATTAGTGGCATTTTAATGAAAAAAATGGTCATGTTAAAGATTTATAAAAAAGGGTGTTAAAGCTGTTGTAAAATTAGGAAGGAAAGTGAAAATGTCAGTAGGACAGAAGAAAAATGAGGAGATGGTTCTAGGAGTGTAAGGATTTCTTTCCAAAAGATAAGAAAAAATGAAGAAAATGTTTGAGAAGGAAACATGTATGTGATTCTGTTGTGGGCTGTGACACTTTTGATTGACAAGACGAGTTCCTTCTGGACTTCTACAGGTTAAAGGTTTGTCTTCATGTCTCCCACAGGGGAGAGACACCTGATGTTCCCGGGCTTATTATATGAAATATTTCTCAGTCCAATGCTTGGAAAAAACATCTGTAAACAACTTAATGGAGAAATGTTGCTGTGACGACGTGCTGTCAGACAAAGCAGGAGCTTCTTAAAGAGACAGAGGCCCAATTTCAAGTTGTCAAATTGCAAAGTCAGATTTCGTTTAACTTATGTTTGATATTTACAGCATGTTTAGAACAACTGAAGGGAATAACATAGCACTGCTGGAAAAATACCCAATAATACTCCTTTAAACATGGTAAAGGACTTGGGTTCAATTCCAATCTGATGAAATTCTGCAATGAGTTTACCAGGTGGATGTTTCAGCATGGTTGAATTAAAATAATTCTGACTCCTTACCAGAAATCATAAATGCTTGATGGCAGTTGTTGCCACCAGAATTAAAACCAATGAAAACCTATTCAGCTTATTGAGAAAATTGACTTGTGAGAATACAGAATTATAAAAGCTGTGATTGTCACTTGTACAACCTTGTTTTTCCTTTTTTTTATTCTTCTTATGGGAAACTGACAAATTTCAGAAGCTTGTGCACCCACACAGTGTGAATAATTGGCTTTTTATTGTTTGTTTCTGTCACTGCTAAAAAAAAATGGCTGCAGATGATCTGTTAAGACTGATGAACTGTCAGACTGAGAAGTAACAGCAACTGAGCTGTCAAAGCTGTTGCAATGTCAATTAGCTAAAGCCAGAAACTAAATGATGGTTTAAACAGAATGCTTTTTTTTTTCCTTTTCTTTTTTTTTTTTTTTTGAAATCATGATCTGAACATTACTAAATTTTTTCATTAATGGTTTTTATTTGCAAATGTCACAGCACTTTCTCCATAGCAGCAAATCATTATAGCTGCAGTGTTTTATTAAATGATTGTTCTATGCAAAAATAGTACAAAATATTGACAACGATCGACAATAAAACTGGGCTCTAAACGCATCCCCCGGGCGTCCCAGTGTTGAGGCATTGTATAGATGACATTTTCAAATGCACAATCTGTTGTCTGCCACACTGCACCCCAGAATGGCTGCAGAACCAAAGCACAAGAACAACACCCAGCCAAACATGACGCATCTCATAGAGCCACTGAGAACCCAGGGAATGCAACATGTCCAAAACAAGAGACAGCAAACAGCTGAATGGTTATTGTGACAGAAATGAACCACCAGATGCCACAACGTGCCTCAAAACCCAACGATCATCGACTCAGCCTTAGGAGTTCACCTTAAATTCATTTTTATAAAAGTCAAATTCTTGTTTAAAAGATGTCAGTGAAATTAATGAAGTGACTGCAGTTTATCACAGAGCAAAGTGCTGCCCAACTTGGTCTGCGCGTTGTTTTTCACCTTGACTTTTCTTGCAATAAAAACAGTTGCAAAATTATTGATTGGTCTATGTTCTTGCTTAAGTCTATGGATAAATGGAATATAATCATTTCATTCAAAGTCATCATACCAGGTGAATTCCAAACCCATCCATGCATAATGGATAGTGTACTGCTAAAATGTATTTGTTTTTTTAAGCTTTTGCCTGGACAAAAGCAACTGGTTTAAAACATGACCTAAGGTCTGGTCATGAAGCTTTTCACGCGTCATCTTTACTAAAGTATTTATGCTGTCATTCTGAGAGACTAGAAGTAGGGAGAAGTCCCCCTCTGGCAGAAACTGGCCCAACTTTGGTCATCAAAGTTGATGTAGAAGTTTCTCTGGAACAGAAGTGTTTGCCTTTTCTGGATTGTATCTTTTGCTATCCGTCATGTTCTTTAGTGCACTTCACATGTTTTTGCTACCGGAGCTGAAGAAAAGCCTCTACTATGAAGCCTAAAATTAACCTTTTTGTACAATAGATGCCAAATTACCTGCACATTTTGTTGTGTGGATAGCAATATCTATTTTTCTCTGTACAATTCAAAACACATATAATTGAATGCACTTTGCATAATGAGTTACTTTGATACAGATCGAACCAAATCCAGCAGTGTTTGTCATAGAAATGCTGTTCTTGTTCCAATCTTCAAGCTGAATGAAGAAGCCGAATCTACTTTCCTTATCACAAAGCGGAAAACAATGAGTTGAGAAGCAGAAAGGGCTTGAAAGAATGGAGGGTGGAGGTGGAAAATAACATAACAGATAGTGTTGGAAATTGATTTTGAACAAGTGCTTTTATTCCACAAAAGCTCTGCATCTGAAGAGAAAATGTTCTAGCCGAATAAGGAGTGAGGTGGAAATGTGGCTTAGCCCTGATAAAGAATGCTAGAGGGAAGGTAGATGAGACAATGGGTTGAAAAGGCAGATAAAGTGTGATTAAAGAGAATGAGAGAGGAGACAAAGCAGAGGAAAAGAAAAACAATGTGTTAAAGCAAGATTGGGCAATGAGAAGGAGACAAATGTTGAGGAAAAAACTGGATGAAAAGAAACACGAGCTTATGGCATTTTCGGTTTTAAAATGCTAACATTCAGATACATGAGACACCAATCTTTTCATTTCTCAGCGACTTTATCACAGGGGTGTCAAAAACTGGATTTGAGTCAGCCAAAAGTTTTAAATGGCATCTTTTTATCCAAGAAGTGAAGGTGATAATGAAGCCTTTTTAGTGGTGTGAAAGTCAGCCCTATTTGATGCATCTTCAATTTGTTTAGTCCACGTAGGAGCATAAGACATAGAGGATGCTATAGTTGGCGTTTACACTGTTCGGCTTTTAGGAAGAGCGATGCTATCAATATTTCCCTGTGTAAGTGAAACAGCGGTTGGGGAAGATGCCACTAAAATCTCCAAAACTACATTTAAATGTTTCTCGAGTAACTACTAAGGATTATCAAATTTAACTGGTAGCTGATTGCATCAGAAAGGCCAGCTCTGCCCTAGGATGCCCCCCTTGATCCAATGCAGAAGATAAATTAGCTTCAGCAAAATTAACATCACTGTTGGACAATATCTCCACTGCATCCTATGTGCACAAAGGAGCATTATCACAGATCCTCCCTTCACCCATTGCTGAATAAAATACTCTTAACTACACTATACATTCTCGTTTTCCTTGCATATATATATATTTTTTTATTTTGTATTAATCTGTATGCTTTGATTTGCCTGTCAATGTGCTGCCGGGACACCTGAATTTTTCCACTGAGAGAAAATAAGTTATATCTGTTCTATTTCTAATTGTTCCATCCTTTGTCATAGAAGTGCCCCTTTCTTATTTTTTACTAAAGGTTTTTCCTGAAGTAACTCTGACAGACTGAGTTGGCTATATTAACACAGGCTTACTGTGTTTAATTAAATTAGGATTTTCTAGAGCCTTTCCCATAGGTTGTCAAGTTTCCTCCAATATCTTTTATTATGAGGTGTCCATGCATTTTATAACTTCACAGAAGGTCTCATAAGATCAGCATGCAAGTAGCCATAGATTTATTGTCACGTTTGTCTTTATAGGCAGATGAAGGACTCATAATAAAAATATTGCACTAAATTCATGCCTTATTCAACTTTGTTTTATGTCTGTATATTAAGATACTCGTGTAAATCATTTGAATCAAGCACAGTGTCTCTCTTCGTCTGATATTTATTAACCTTCTCAAACCCTCTGACACTTTAAATCTGCTGCAAATCACCCATCAGTCATGATCTGCATGGATGGAAGATGCACTATGACATTGTGGTTGCAGCGTTAAATGAAGACGGCGAGCAATAGTAAAGGGAACCATGCATCACGTTATTGTGCAGATTTTCTGCAGTCCGGTCACATAAAAGCCTTATTATCCATTCTTCTTCTACTTTAGATGTCATTTTCCACTTGGCGTTCACCTAGGCAGAATGTCTCTCTTTTTCGAACCACCAGCATTTTCTACATTGGTTCATGAGGTGGCAGTTCTTGAATGTCAATTCTTTCTACCCTGTCTCTTATTCTTTGTCTCTTGCCTCCTTGTTCAAAAAGGAAATGATTCGACTTATTATTACTAGATCTGCTGCTGCTGCAAATGACTAGATCATTCTAAGCTACATTGTGTTTCACATTTCATGTTTTTTTTTTTCTTATTTTTTTAATGTGCACACCCAGGTGTTATAGAAAAGTGAGCACTTCAGTTAACGCTTTTTACCTGTATGTGGGGTATATCAGGACGTAGGGGTTCGTCCTGCAACAGGTGGGTTGCCGGTTTGGACCTCAGCTTCATGTCTCTGTGTCCTTGGGTAAGACCTTTCACATGCCGTGCCTGCTGGTGGTGGCGCTGGTGCACAGCAGCCTCCCTTTTATCAAACTACGATGTTGTAGCTTGCTGTGGGTGAATGGATGAATGATTGATGTGGTTTAAAGTAACGTGGGGTCCTCTGGACTTGATAATGCTACACAAGCACAGACCATTTACTGCATAAACTCTTTTGGATCATATTACAAAAGCCTATAATCAAATAAATTACTTGAATATGCCCAAGTATAATTATTATAACTTAACTCACCACAAGATTGGCTTAATTGCAAGTTGATGATTGCTAAGTGTAAAGGATATCATCAAAAATTAAGATGTATGCATTGTAATGTCGCATGATGTTTGATTGTAATGGCGTAACAAAAAGGATGAACTTTTAATGATTTACAGCAGGGTGTCACTGATGTCAGATTAGAATTAAAGTGCCTAACAGATAACATGTGAGGGCATTTCATCACTTGCGACAGTATCTATTATCATAACCCCTGCTGTATATTTAGTGTTAAAAACTAAATATTAAACAGCGGGGGCCTGACCATCAGATTAGTTTTTAAAAAATTGAAATAAGCTTTTATTTGTGAAGTAAAGGAGGCATAAAATATAAGTTCCAACATACCCTGCTTATTTACTTTTTTTTTTTTCTTCCTAATTGACCCTACAGTATAGGTCAAGAGCCTCTGCTGTAGGTTGAGTACCATCAATATAATTGGAATGCAACCATAATGGGCTGCATTCCATGACAATAAACCTCTTGAGTGTGCTTCAATACCTGTTCTGCTTAAATCTTTCTATTGTGCATTTTACATAGAGAAAATATGGTTACAAACACGTCCTTCCATGGTTACGTGTTAAAAAAAAAAGTCTTAGAAATTTTATTTTACATAATTGTTTAAAGCAAGCATGGTGAAAGGGTAAAGATTTTATGAAACAGGATTTTCATAATGGATCTAATGGTACATAAAAGCCTATATTTTTAGGACATAGAAAATAGTTTGTTAGAATAGAAAATACATGTAAAGCTGACGAACACTGGTATTGCAAACTCATTAGCATGACTGTCAGAAAATGTTCTATTTTATCAAATCAGAAGTGGAAAAAAGGCAACTAATCATGGCAATGACGGGTAATGCAGATATTTTGCATTGAGAAAAAAAAAAAATCCAGATGATTTATTAGCCAATAACATCCATGGACTGTTAATGGTTTACAACAATCTGTTCATCTGTTCTGTCGGAACGATATATTCTGTTCCTAACTAACATAATGTAGCACACGGACATTGGTGAGTCACAAACTGCCAGCAGACGTCTGTGCCAAAGTCAGTCAGCTAAAAAACAACCTCACTCAAACCCTTCCATCAACATGGACGAGGTCCCCCTCACATTTGATCATTTGTGTGTGTTTTATTGTTTTTTTTTGTTTTTTTTTTTTTGTTTGTGACACATTTCTTGACCTGTGCAACTTGTAGTTTGGAAAATATAGTATACTTTGGTGCCTCTGTTTTAAGTAAGTACATATCCTATTGCTGTAGAACGACGGAACCATAAACCTTTAATTTGATCCCCATTTTCTTCCTCCTCCATTTTCAGTGGAGCTAAGAAGCCATGATGTTCCCAAACAATAGACTTTAATTGTGACGGAGTGCACAAAATCTGGCTTGTGTATTTTCCATGTTGTTTTGTTTGTCTGTTGCTTCCTCTATAGTGCTGCACATAAACGTTTTGCATCTGTACATATTTTAAACAGTTCTGCATTTTTTTTTCCTCAAGTAATTTTCCCATTGTGAACATTTTCAATTTCATTGCAGGTTCCATCTATACTTCTTATTTGTGTTATGTGTTACAATAACTTTGTCAAATAATGTAGACATTAGTAATGGTGAAAGAAATATCAACAGTTTTATCAAAGTCTATCTGTACTATAGATGCTGGACTTGCCATCTAATATTTCACTTGCAAAGCTGATTATCTCAACATTGCTCTAAATCCATGTTGACAATGTAAAGCCTTATAAAAGCTGAAACGTGTTCCTTTGAACTTATTGTGCTTTTTGTAATTGTCTCCTTAAATCATGAACAGTGCAAAAAAAAAAAAAGAAAAAACTTAAAATTCCTCTCTACAAAAAGCTGCCTTATTCAGTCCAGACTCCCTGCAATGTTTTGATTGTCTCTATCCTTAACCTTCTATTTGACTTCCTCCTTTGAAGTGTAACCTCTTTTCACATTGGCAGGTTTAAAGCAATCCACCTGGTTAATGATGCATAATTATCTTGGAGTGTGTGAGGTGAAAACTGATTTCTCCATGTCAGGATTGTTGACAGCTCGACTTGTTTAGGCAGTAAGAGGTGGCCGTCTGTCATCCCTGTGAAATCCTCTGTGTCAAAGCTGGCTCGAGCCATTTTGGTGCTTTGGGCGGGATTATAGTTCGGCACCCTCCCACCTCAAATGGTAATGGGCAACAGCTGCGTAAAGGTTTGAGGCTTAGGCAGACAAGCTATTTTAGCCTTAAAATGTCCTGTAGAAAACTTGATTAAATACTCAAGGTTAGAGACTGTAGCTGCAATGTAAACTGTATTTGTCATTGTGAGGTAGCAGCTCCATCTGCAATTATGTGACTCTGTCTGAATGTTGGCTACAGCCTTATCACCTTTCACACTCACCTTTTTCCTTTTTGTGTTCTGTGATGCACACATTGAGACACTAGTACACACAGTCCAATGTAAGCAATGTAATTTAATCATCATTCATCAGAATTTAATCTGTTATATTGTAATTATTTTCTTGTTGAAAACTAATGCTGGCGATAACTGATGGTTTTTGTGTTTTCTACATTTGCCATTTGTTTTTCTGCATATAAAATGTGTGTTTGGTTGTTGATTGATTTGAGCAAAACTGAGGGTTTGTAAGAAAAGACTTGGTCTTGATTTGTAACAGAGAAGGATACAGCAATTTTAAGGTACAATTTCTGCCATAAAAATAGAAGGTGTGTGTATCATAGCTTCTGATAATAGAAACAGCTTGGATCAATGAAGAGCATTAATATTAAAACATTAGATATCGAGCAAACTGCTTTGAAATGAAAATTTTAATGTGTTTGGAAACTAGCATTCACATTGTTTTGCTGTCCCTATGGAGGTTTAGAAATACTTAGCAATTTAGCCATGCTATTGGCACAAAATAAATAGTTGGAGCCTCTATTTGTTAATATATTTGGCAGGTGTTTCAGTGCATCTGTCAAACGGGGGAAAAAAAAAGAAAATGGTTCTTTTGTCATTGCAAAACATAGCTACAGAACAGATTACTCAATGTGCTCAAAATGCCAAATATCATCAAGCTGAGAATAACTTTATAAGTTGCAATAGTATTGTTGGGGGAACTCGGCTTTATTTTAATTTAGATAGCCAGTAAAAATCAACAAATCCAAAAAGCTCAAAAAACCTGAAAAACAGGACGATGCTCCAACCGAGCAACGTTCAGATCAGCTCTGTTCCTCATCATAAATAAAAAGCATGGTCCAATCATTCAATTTCTGGAGAATAATTAAATTGTGGCAAGATAATCATCTTCCATTCCAATTTCTGTTAACCTAACAACACTAAGAGCATGATCCAGATTATTTTGTGAAGCACATGTAATAACGCATACGAGAGAAGGCAAAAAGTTTTATGTTGAGCATTTTATCTTTTCCAACCATTTAAAAAGAAGGTACAGTGTTCCTTATTTTCTGGAGGCAGAAGTATTTCTATGTAAATAAACTCTGATGGAACAACTAAATATAGGGGGTGGGTTCATCAAATAATGAAAAACTATATGGACACAAGGGGTTTGGTTGTAGTTTATATGCATGAGCAAGAGGCATCACTCAGGTCTGCACTTCATTTATTTATTTTATGTGTCCCTGCTGTTTGTCCATCACTTGGAAATTAAATTCACAGCATCAAAAAACTGAGACTTCCTTTGTTTATGTATAAAGGCAGGACAAAATCCTCAAAGCTGTTAGAACCGTTGCTTCTCGATAAAGTCTGCTTGAAGAAAGTTGGGTGGGTGGAGGACATCTAAAACAAAAGACTGTGGGTATATGCTATCAGCTCATTTAGATCCTCAATCATTCGTGGCATTCAAAAACTTGCAGCAGAGTAGACCTCCAAGTTCAATGCCAATGATGAGATTCTTACTAACTGAATAGATGGAAAAAAAAAAAAAAGTTCTGCTTTCACAAAAACATACCAGTCACTTGTTAAAGTTAATTCACTGATGCCGTTATTGATTAGTTCCTCATTAAATAATTGATCAAACTTGTATGAAGATAAGTTTTTCATCTTTTTCTTTATTTAATCTCCTGGCTCTTTGAACTAAAACTCACTGCACACACAGCTGCAATAATCTAAATACACACCACACGACGACACTGGAAGTGCAGCCTTAATGAATAACTCTGAAGCATTTTGATGTGCAGATCAAAGTATCTCTGGCAGTCTGAAGCTTCTGTCTGCATCTGATAAACCTTTTGCGTGAACGTGATAAAAGTATATATGGCATATGAACTGTGAAATGGATGCTTTGTCTGCCATTTTTCCTGCTCGGTGGTCTAAAACTTTAAATGAAAGGACTCACTTATCGAGCTCGGTTAAGATTAATGAGACGCACCGACTTCCTCGCTGAGCTGATGCCATTATGCAAACACATGCAGAGGTAAATCATAGCCATTTCTGCTCTCAGATGCACATCAGCAGGCACCATGAAATTAGATTATCTCTGTCCCCAAAAGGCTTTTCTTACTTGTCATTTTTACACCACCACTCCTGTCAGTATCGTCCTGTGTCTATGGTATGAATGTTGGTTAGATTTATGACTGAAGACTGCAGGTCTTAGAGAGAGTTGGTTATTTAAAACGCCTAAGCATTAAAAACGTTTCGTCTGCTGGTGTTTTTCTATACACTTTTCAAAAGGAAATCTCTGCACACTTGTTGGGGGAAGGGTGGGGTGGGGGGGTTGACTGTGGCTTGTCCTAGTCTTTTAGAAAAGTCCAGATGATTGAATGTTTGCATGTTAATTTAAATCAATTGCATCTTCCTAATTTTATGTTTTTTGTTTGTTTTTTTGTTACAGGTAAGTGGAGTCTCTGAGTCCCACCAGGAGAGTGTAAGAAACAAAAGTAATCCATGTAATCTTTTACTTCCTTTGAGTTCAAACTTCTTTCTTATGTTTCAGTGATAAAAGCACAATAATGGGACTCAAACAGAAAAAGTGAAATTCTCTGAGAGAAATGTGTGTGTGTTTTAGTATTTCTAACCTGATGAGGCCCACTTTTCCAACAAATGCTACTTTGTGGGGACCAACTGCTCCTTATAAGGCCCATAAAGAAAAGTGCTGATTTTGGGCTAGGTTTAGGACTAAGGTGTGATATGAGTTTAGGATTAGGTGTGCACTGGTAATGATGATGTTTTAGGGTCAGGTTTAGGCTATAGAAATGAATGAAAAATGAACGGAGGGCAATGCAATGCCCTTGTGAAGATGGAGAGATGCAGCATTGTATGTGTGTGTGTGATTGTTTGTCCCGTGTGTCTGTTTTATCTTGTGATGGTCTGGCAGCCTGTCCAGGATGTGCCCCACATCTCACCTAATGTCCTGTGGCGATAGCCACCAGGGAAGGATAAATGGATGGACTATATCATTTTTTTTTACCATAACATATGGATTCAGGCATCATTTTAGTTATTCTTTATTCTAACTGTAGCGAGGGATTTTAATCAACTTTAAATGCTAATTGGCATTTTTGATGGTTTGTGTGTCTGTGTTCATAATGCATATAGGTTTACTAAATAGCTTTTGGGAGATTCCTATCTTTTTTTTCCGAATTGTGTGGTGCGCCCATAATGAGTAGCAGTTGTGTGAATAGCTGACTCTTTTTAGCTAACTTTTTCAGTCCTACGTAAATAGAATAAATGTACAATGACCTTGATCGACTCAAAGGAACAAATTAGCTCCACAAAAATGGCACAAAATACAAAACTGCCTCATTTTGGTCACCCAAACAGTCTCATCTGGACCCTGCCCGTTAGCTAGATTTTATTGAAGTGATTTTGTTTTATTCACAGTATGTTTACTTTAAGTTGCTCAGCTATTCCTATTTTATAAGAATAATTTTACAGTGGGCTATGACTGGCTCCATCAGCCTACTGCTGGAAGGAAAACAGAAGCAGTTATGTAAAAAAAAAAAAAAGGTAAAACACATCCCCCAATCAAATGGAAACGGCAGCTCTTATGACAGCACTAAATAGCTAGAGGGTAAGAATATTTTGAAGATAAGTGGATTTTTGGATTGTATGTTTCACATTTGAATGAACTGAACTCGGTCACAGAGCAAAGTAAGTTTTTTTTTTCTTTTCTTTTCTTTTCTTAACCTGTTGACAGCTGTCTGCTCGTTTTAAAGAACACCTGGAGGGAGGGATTGTGTACCCTTCCTATCAGAGAAAGAAAGACAGATCTGCATTTGTCGACTTTAACAAGCTGATGGCAAGTTTCTGCAGACATTCTGAAAGCTTCAGGCTTTGACGCAAGCTCATCCTGCTTCTTCCGAATGCATTTCTCATCGGTAATGTGGCTGGATTTTCAAAGGAAGTCACACAGCTCTTAAGGCAGGGCCTCCTCAGAAGCATGCCGTAGATCTTCAAGCAGATGTGACTTTGAAAGAGCTAGTGTGAGAAACCTCTCCTTTTTTTTTAAAAAAAAAAGGGATTTCTTTGGCTCCAGTGGACTTAATTAATCAGCAAGTTGACAGAAAGAAGGGCAGAGTGAGAATTGGAAGACATCCAGTAATAGACCCAAGTTTTGAACTTGGGACACCTGCACTGAGGAATGTGGCCTTTGCATATGGTGCCACCTGCTCTACCACTGATCCACACCGCAGCCCAAGTTCTGTACCTATTAACAGTGTTTGTACTGCATGCATATTCTTTGCTGTGAATATCATAAAAAAAAATATATATATATATATGTTTGCAGGGTAAAAGAGGAACACCTACACAAAATATTAAAATGGCTCTGACACAACTGCTGTCAGAATGTTAAAGTATGTTTGGTCAAATGAATGCAGCCCTGTTACTGGTTTTATTTTGATGGTTCTTAACTGTAGTTCAGTCAGTCAATATGTAAATGTTTAGCTATTCTTTAAGGTGTGACTTTTGAGTTTGTCATCAGTCTATGGCCATGCTGCTCAACGGTGGGCGCATCTCTGCCACTCTCAACATGTCCTAATCATGTCAGGAATGTGAGGAAAGGGCAAGGGGGATAATGGGATAGTAGACTGATGAGAACCAAGCAGAAACGGCAGCAAAAAGCAGGCAAGGAGGAAGACGCACTAGCAGGCAGGAGCATTAATGCAGAGTGCAGCTGGAGGTTTTTCAGCTCAAACAGACCTTTCGAATCATTAGGTCACGCTTGATTCTGGAGAGTGAGAGAAAGATCAGCTGTGATTAACAAGCATAGCTTGAGTTTACTGTCTGAAATGGCTCGCAGGCATGGCCTTATATTTTAATCCAAGCAATATTTAGACTTCACAGAATGGTTATATCATCACCCTTTAGGTTAATTTCACGCAGTTTATAACTGTAAAAATACATCTCCAGAAGGTCCTGAAGTCATTGTTTAACTGAGAATTACATAAAACCGATTTATATGTAATTATATTACGATTTGCCATCAGCTTTGTTGTGTGATGGTTGTGAATGATTTCAAATGGGTCCCCTCCCATCCCACACGTTAATTTCTTCCTTTAAATTGCTGTGTTGCTATTTAGGCTGAACAGTGCTGTGTCTCTTTGCTAGAGCACTCTAAAGAGGCCTTGTGAGGAGTGTTTGTCAGATGGCTGATGGTAGAAATGATTGCAGAGTGTCTTTGTCTTCCCATCAGTCCATAATAAGCCCTCTCGCATTCACTCAAACCCCCGCATGGAACTTTTTGAAGGACACGGGTTCAAGTAGAGCAGAGCTTCATCACTCGGCCTGTTGATTTGTTTAGCTTCAAGAGATTGGAAGAATTATTGTGGTACAGAGCTGATTTCCTGAGCTTGTTGACATTCTCCATAGTCTTTTCATCATCTCCTGCAGTTATGGTCCTAATTGGTATCATTAAAACCCCGGCTTCGGTAAATAGATTCCTAACCTGTCACTACTACACAAACACTGTAGAAAGTTTAATGGATGAATAAGCAGTTCCAGAGCCACTGTATTCACCGTGATTGTTGTTGGAAGCTAGTGTGTTATCATACTGTTTTAGAAGACTCTTTGCACTTTTGCCTGCTACCTTTGTGATCTACTGTCAAATATATGTTTGCACACTTTCAAAGTGTGCAGAAAAAAACGTTGATGAAATGGGAAAGTTCCAAAACCCTGACGGCAAGACTGAATGGAAGTAAAGGCATCTAGTTTTTGTTGAAAATGTAAAAAAAAAAAAAAAAAAAAGGTGTGTTCTTTTGTTCCTTTTGCCATTTTATATTTATTAGAATATCATTAATTTCAACTATGTTTGTCGACCAAATTATTATGACCAGCTATGGTCGGCACCAAGTTTTAACTCTGCAAAGTTCACTGATTGTTCACATCAGTCAGTGGACAAACTATTTGGCTCGGGTGTTTTGAAACAGGCCCCCCATCCCGTGTTTGCAGGACAAAAACCATCAAAGACCAGAATTGCTCAATAGAATGATGTGATCTTAGTAAGATTTCAGCTTTTATGAGCATGCCTTTAAGCATTTGCCACTCATGTATGCATACATCACGTAGTACCACTTTCTCAAAACAATCATTGGAATTTAATGTGGATAAAATTCCAGTTAAATTAGGTTTTAGAGAGACTTAAACAACATAAACAGAAAAAAAGTTAATCATATTTTGGAACAAAACATCTAAGTCCTTCATCTAAATGTGCAGTTTTTTGCTAAACAAAACAGCAGATGAGTCCAAAATTAAGTGAAAGGAAGAAGAAACTCCTGTGGCAGTTAAATGTTTCTTTGGAAATTAAACTTCCACATCTGACAGTTGTCCCAGAATATGATCTACAGTTGATGGCTTTTCTTTGGTTTTCATCAAAATCAAACATTACATTTGTTAACAGTGTATCGGTAAGTAGTAGTAAGAAATGTCTCTAACTTTTAAACTTAATTTGTCGCAGCTGTCACTGGTTACTGTTCCACTCTTCTCTCCAGTGGCTTATCAGTCTTTTGCCCCTTATGGCGGGAAATAATTTTTTGCCATCATAAACCAATTTAGTATAATTTTGTAGTAGTTTGCCTGTTTTCTTTTAACTTGTGGAATATAAAATATGTTGATTTAACCACTCTCCAGTGAAGCTTTTAGAGGTTTACAGATTATGATTCTTTTTCCCAATCAAACTCATGCATGATTCATTACCTGTTTTTTTTTTGTTTTTTTGTTTTTTTCCCCAAACTGTGTGAGCAGATGGTTTATTATGTTCCCTGTAGTTGTGTAAATGAATAGAATTCCTATTTTTTGACATTGCCTTCAACTTTTTCTGGAGGACAATTTTTCTCATTTCATCATCTTCTTTCTTCAACCACCTGCTCGTTCCATTTATTTCCCTCCTTTTTCATGAAAATTGCTAAGTCTTTATTAGTTTTATTCTGAGAAAATTGGTAATAAACTACATTTGGAACTGGTTACAGATAGCGGAGTTCGAGCTTTGGGTAATCACTTCGGCAATAGAAAAAGGACAAAGAGGAGAAAGAGAGGGGTGGGGAAGAAGAGAGGCTCAGGCAGTTGAGGGTTTAGTAAGCTATTGACTTTGCATCAATTGGATTTGGTTCACAATCAAATGGTGGAAGTCGGCCCATTCGCCGTAAAAACATCCAGCCCGGGCATTAAAACAAAGATGTTTGAACAGAGTTGCTGAAATGTGTAAAATCTCAAACGGATAAAGCTACGAAGTGCATAAAGCTGCATATCTGCTGTATCACGACAGAACTTCAGTTTAATGAAGAAATGCAGATCATAAGGAAAAGCAGAGATGATGCTACGCTGGGCCATCTCCCCAAGTGGAAGGAGAGAACTGAATGACATTTATGGGAGTAATCTGCATGTGTGTTGTGTATCCTGTAGCCTGCCTTCTGCAGAGACAAACACCTGTTTTTGCTCTCTGTTTGCATGCCGGGACATATAGATGTTATGCTTTTTTTTTTTCCTTTTTTTTCTCCAGACTCTGATTTAAAACATTTCATAAAAATTCAACAAGAAAACCTTGAGATTTTCTGTCCTGCCAGATTTTTCATCTTTCCTTCAAAGAAATCTTGTGGCGCCATCTAAAACCATATATTCACAGATTTGTAGCACACTGTATATTGAGGACCTCCTGTCTCCGCAAGGTAAAGGAAAAGAAAACACTCTTAGTTTGCAGCTGTTCTTTGACAGGTTGTAAAGTAGATGGTTTTGAAATGCCAGGGGGTGTTTATTGTTGGGATTTGTCTTCTCCTTTGCATCCTCTTTGTGAGGCAGCTTCTTTTTTTTTCTTTTGCTCTCTCTTTTGAGTCTTGTTTTTAACACTCTAATCCGTCTAGTAGTGGTAGTTTTATTAGTAGTTTTTTTTTTCTGTCTTTTGCAGGCTTCGCCAACAGCCTCTCCTTTTCTGTCTGAAACAGAGTTATTCCTACTCAGGAATTTGTATTCACCTTCACTCTGTAAGAGGTTTTTGGCTGTTTTTCTTTTTTTTTCTTTTTTTTTTAGTTGTCATGAGAGATGGAGCCAATTTAGAACAGTGTGTTTCATTACTCATCCTACACACAGAGAAGTACACATTTGTAGCTGTTGCCTACGAACAATGAATCAATGGAGCTGGCTATCGTCTAGGTCATTTACCCTCATAAGAGGGTTCTGTTTAATACGATTTTTGTTTTTTTTACAATGGTTGCTGAGCTTGAAGATGTCCAAACTGCCTGTTAATAAAGCTGAACCCTTTTAAATCTAACTTAAGCTTGATCAAGAGCCAGCCTTTCATGTGACTCTATGCCAAACCCAGCTGGCAAACACTCCATTTCACCCTGGCGTGGAGCAGACCCTGCCAGCCTCTGGTCCTGCAGGAGAAATCGGCTAATTAGTTAAATACAGGGGCTTTTGGCAGCTGATATCACTGAAGGACTGACTTTTTATGCCTCATTCTAAATTACGATTGTCTGCTTTTATATGCTTAATCATATGATGAGTTCTGTTACAGTTTGTTAGGTTTGCTGGAGTGTAACATTTTGGAGATGGTTATATATCTCCAAAATGGTTTTGTATTATATAAATATATCATATTTTTTCAGATTATAAGCCGCTACTTTTTTTCCTACCCTTTGAACCATGCGGCTTATAGCCCGGTGCGGTTTTTCTCTGGATTTTTCTTCAACCACCAGGGGGCTCTTTTGCAGGAAGCGAGTCGTTGGAAGTTCACATGATGCAGCTTTAAGTTGAGGATTATCGATCTGGTCGTACTGGAGGGAAATGGAGCCGCTGCACGTAAGCTCGGCATGAACGAATCCATGGTTCGGCGTTTGAGACGGAGGGCTGCGTTCTTAATAAATCCAGCATATTTATTAAGGACGCAGCCCTCTGCTGTGACCTTGTGAAAAACTGAGAGCTCAGCGGCTTATCTGTGTACGTTTCCAGTTTTTTTTTAAGTGTGAAAACCAAGCATACACAAAATGACTTTTAAAATGACAATCCTGAACACATCAGTATAATTTTAGACTAATAGATACAGTCAGTAAGCTAGAAATAGGTATCGTAAGTTAAGTCGTGGACTTCAGTACTGATCATTTAAAAAATGTTTTGCTTTTTTTTCATTTGAATGGAATCATCTCGTCTCTGTGCATCATAATGAGCACTGCTTGCTGATAAATTTACCAAGACATTTATGAATGTGTTTGAGAAAGTTTGGAAAAATTGCAAAACCTGTTTTACTCTAAATTAGATATATTGCAGCCCTTACTCTTGAAGAACTTACATTTTTGTTTTCAGTGTCCTTGAATAAAAAGAGCGTAATCGAACATTTATTTTTCCTTCTTCAGCTCCTTGGAGAATAACCAGCTGGGTTGTTGCCAATGTCATTGCAGCTCTCTGGGTGACAGCCATATGGTCCGTGTGTGTGTGTCACCTTTGTCACATAATAACCTTTTGTTGGGTTGTTTTCAGAGTTCCTCAGCAGTGAGTAATGAACACGTCAGCATGCAGGGGAACAGGGCATGACAAAGAAAGTCACATGAAAGAGAAGGTGTGAGATTTGTAGATCAGGCGTTTCGTCATGTTTTAATCACAGATCCAGCATGTAAAAATGTGTCTCCAAAGTATACGTTTGGTAATCTCATGTCATGGGCGTTACCATGCCTGTCAGACGAATGTAGAAAAACGCATTTTTTTGTCAAACCGTTGAACCTAATGTTTCAGCATAGCTGTGGATTGATGTTGGAAAAGCTTTTTCATTCTCTGTACTTGTATACAAATTTTTATTCACATAAACATTAATACACTTGTGCATCACTACATTGTGACCATGAACGCCTCACTGTGACTCACCGCCGCGTTCGCACTGCTCCCCCAACATTCACCTTTCTGCATTATCCTGTTTGCCATTCCACGACAGCGACTGTGCGCTGCTCTATATACGTCTTTCATCCCAGCGTGTGTACGTGAATTCCGATTCTGTTCAGCCATAAAGGCAAACGCAGATATCTCCACTGGCGTGACAGCGAAGGCGCTGATGCAACTGGTGGCTCAAATCCTCAAATTCAAACAGTCTTCCACTGCACGGCTCCTCCGGGCAATGAAAGGGCCTGAGAACAAAGCTCTCTGTGAAATCACTGCCTGTTTGCTAAAAGCGGGTTTCGGTAGCGTGTGTGAGAAGAAACAAGGGATGGGAACGAAAATGCATCACCCACCTGCTGCATGTGCAGGGTGTAGACTGGATTTGTTTGCTTAAAATACAGCGCATTTCCAATTTGTTGCAGAACCCCTTTAATCTCTTCATCCCAGCTCTCCTCTCCTTAAAAGAGGAGTCATACAGCAGTAACAAGTGCATTGCCTTGTGCGTGGGTGTGTGTGGGAGCTTTTGACGACCACACTTCAACAGGACTTAGCTTTGTTTTTTTTTGTTTTTTTGCGTCAAGCTGCACATCATTAAATGGCTAGCAAATTTGATTGAATTCTCACATCTGACTTGTACGTGTGGCAGATTCCTCAGCTTATGTTTTGGATGGCAGTTACAAGTTTTCGCGCCGGAGCCCGAAATTTGACCAGCTGCAAAAAAGATGTATGTCTAACTGCTGCGCCTCATTAAATATGCATCTAGGCGCCATTTGCTGCCTGCCAAATGGTAGCCACAAACATTTGTCAGACAATCAAGTCACGCCAATGCACGCCTACAAACCTGTACACCTGCTCATGCATACCATGATCTCACTGTATACTAATGGCAAATGGATTCCATGAATTTGTTTCCCATATAATTAAAGAGGTTTCACGTGATGGTTACAGCTGCGAGGGGGAGGCAAGGGAGTGTCCCTGGACAGACAGAAGTCACTTATGAATATGCAAACACATCTGCATGATGATGTGCTTCTTAAAATTGTGGATTTTCAAAAGCAAACGAGGACAAATGTGCCTTGCAAACGTGTTGATGTCCCCTGTACAGTTTTTCATTTTGCCACAAAACACAACCTTCCTGGGTTATTACTTGGCAGAACCTTTTTGCTTCAATCACAGCTGCATTGGAGGAGGTCTCTCGTATAGTTTGCTCTTTCTTCTTGCAAAATACAAGACGGCATGTGAACCTGAACTTCTAAATCCATCTTGGAATCATTGGCAAGATTTTAATTCAGACTTTGACTGAGCTACTCTATCTCATAAAAATGATCTCATCTAAAGTTTTTCTTTTGTAGATTTTTTTTTTTTCAAAAGATGAAAACAATTGATATCAGCTCTGAATAGATTCTGTGCCTCTTAAGAAAAGCATCTCCACAGTGTAACACTGACACAACCATGTTTTTCTTCATATTTCGAATTTTGCATCTATGTCAAAAAGTTTGCCGTTTCCAGACCACATGGACATGCTAGTCCTCCGGAAAGGCCACAGTGTGAAGTGAACAATAGTAGTTGATCCGTCAGACTTTCACCAGAGCTGCTCCTCTCTACAGCCCCTCCAGTGCTACAATGAGCCTCATATTTAATTTAACAAATTCCATGTCACATATGTGTATCTTTTTCCATTTCACAATTGGACACCATTGTTGTTGTGTGTCAGGCAAAATAATAAAAAGTA